>NW_017891944.1:0-1199 GCF_001540865.1 Ananas comosus | reverse complement strand
TTTTTTTTTTTTTTTTTGTTGATTGCGACGGAGAGAGACAGAGAGGGAGAAACCCAACTTCCTCTCTGTCTCTCTGGGTGTATGCAAACCGAGAGAGAGAGAGGGAGGGGTACCCTCATTTCTTTTCTTTTTTTTGTTCTCTTTTTTTTTTGTTTTCCTTTGTTTGTTTATTATTATTTTTTTTTTATTTTTGTTTATTTGTCCAAATATACGAAATCTCGTCTCGAAATTTATGACGAATCAAAACTCGTCCATTATTTATCACCATTCTTCATGTTATTATTTTTTTTGTCGTGATTTTCGGAGTTTAATCGCGTCGAGCCTATCGCGAAGATGGCCGCACGATTTTTTTGTACCCATGTCGAGCCTATCACGAAGATGGCCGCACGGCTTGGAGATTAATAATACATACGCATGACGNCGGAAGTGATGATTTGATGTTAGATTTGATCGGTTCGAAACCTATCACGAAGATGGTCGGGTTGATCAAACCAACAAAAAAAATCACACCTACGCTATGCGTACGCATGTGTATCTCCTATTGTTGTAGAAATTATTGTGGTTGCCGTTGTCGAAGTCGTCGTTGTCGTGCCGTCATCGAAGTCGTCGCCGTCGCGTCGTCGTTGGAGTCAAAACCCTTTCTCTCTTTTTTTTTTGTTTGTGTACGGATTGGAGAGGGGTGCACATGGCACCCCCCTCTGCCAGCAAGACCCCAAAAGGGGCTTCCCCTTTGGTATCCGTACACGAGAGAGAGAGAGAGAGAGAGAGAGAGAGAGAGAGAGAGGAGAGTATAAAGCTATCCTCTTTTTTTTTTCACCTTTTTTTTCTGTTCTTCTTTTTCTTTCTCCTGCTTTGTTTCTTTCGGATCTCTCTCCAACCCCATTTCAAAGTTTGGAGTTTATTTTATATAAGATTCCAAGGTGATTCCCATTTGGGAATAGTTTAAAAAAATCAACTTATTGAGGAAATAAACCTCAATCAACTAATTATGCCTTTTTTTTGTTTTATTTCGAATACATTCCTTCTTTTGTTTTCCCCCTTTTTTTGAATTTAGATAGAATATGACATCTACTCTAATTAGGATCTATACTTTTTTTTTTATATATGAACGAAGTTGATTTTTATTCTTTTGGATTATATTCTTTTTTTTTCGTTTCTTCAAATTTTGGCTAGTTTCTAATTCTCTCTTTTGTCTTCTC
>NW_017891943.1:0-10735 GCF_001540865.1 Ananas comosus | reverse complement strand
GTGATAGGCTCTGTGTACCGGCAGATTCTGGTATTAAAGAAGAGATTCTTGCAGAAGCACATCGGGCGCCGTATACTGTACACCAGGGGAGTACAAAAATGTATAAGGATTTGAAGTTAACTTACTGGTGGCCTGGAATGAAAAAGGAAGTTGCAGACTTCGTGGCTAAGTGCTTAACTTGTCAGCAGGTTAAAGCTGAACATCGACTTCCTGCGGGGAAACTTCAGAGCTTACCCATACCAGTGTGGAAGTGGGAAAGGATCACTATGGATTTTATTATTGGATTACCTCGCTCACAGGCAGGTCACGATGCCATTTGGGTAATTGTAGACAGATTAACCAAATCTGCCCACTTTATTCCAATCCACACAACTTGGTCAGGAGAGAAACTCGCACAAGTATACCTTGATGAAATTGTGCGATTACATGGAGTACCAGCCTCTATTGTTTCAGATCGAGATACCCGCTTTGTTTCACATTTTTGGAGGAGCTTACAGGAGGCTATGGGTACCCGACTGGATTTTAGTACTGCTTTCCACCCCCAGACTGACGGACAGTCTGAGCGTACCATCCAGACCCTTGAAGATATGTTGAGGGCCTGTGTGATTGATTACCAGAGCAGTTGGCCACAGTTCTTACCTATGGCAGAATTCGCGTATAACAATAGTTATCACGCAAGTATTCAGATGGCACCTTTTGAAACCCTATATGGTAGAAAGTGCAGATCACCACTTCATTGGAGTGAAGTGGACGAGAGATTGATTTTGGGTCCAGATGTATTACAAAAGGCTGAAGCTAAAGTTAGACTTGCGCGAGAACGTCTACTAACAGCCCAAAGCCGACAAAAGAGTTATGCAGATAAACGTCGGCGAGAACTGAAATTTCAGGTGGGCGATCATGTATTTTTTAATGTATCACCGACAAAGGGAGTTAAGAGATTTGGTATTCGAGGAAAGTTAAGTCCCCGATTCATTGGACCCTACGAGGTGTTGGAGCGGATAGGCCCCGTAGCATATCGGCTTGCTTTGCCGCCAAGTCTATCAGGAGTACACAATGTGTTTCATGTATCAACACTACGAAAGTATATTTTTGATCCAACCCACATACTAGAAAGTACTCCAGTGGATTTACAAGAAGATTTGAGCTTTGAGGAGCATCCAGTGAGAATACTAGCTCGAGAGGTGAAACAACTTCGAAATCGTGAAATCCCTTATGTAAAAGTGCTTTGGAACAGTCATGATGAACGCAAAGCAACTTGGGAATTGGAAAGTGTAATGCAAGAACACTATCCTCACCTATTCTGAAGACAATTTGAGGTAACTATTTTCGTTTCGCGGACGAAACTCCTTTTTAGGAGGGGTGACTGTAGTATACTAGACTTTAGCAAATGGGGAAGTTCGAGTAAGAGGAATGAGGTTCGGAACCTTCCTACATGTTTTAAAGGGTTTAAAGATGTTTACAAATAAGTTTGAAAGTGATTGGAAAGCTAGAAGTGAGAAAGTGCGTTGCAATTGCGAAATCTGCAATTTTTGCATTGGTGTACCGGTACAAGCCTAATGCTGTACCGGTACAGCAAGCAGCAGCAGCTGCAGCTGCGTGGCAGCATGGATATTTTGGTCATTTCACTTCATTTACCCATCCTTATCTCTCCCAGCTCGACCCTGAGGATGCTTATCACCTGTAAGCTTAAGGGAAATAGGGTTTTTAGCTCACCACTTCTTTCTCTCTCTAGAATTTTCTCCCTCGACATAAAAGTCGCCGTTTTGCGCCGGTTCCGCGTCACGCTCGTTGCTCGCTGATTGGAGGGCTCAAGGAAAGTTATTGGTACGTGGGGAGAAGAAGTTTTGCTGTGTTGCTGTAAGATTACTACCAGGGGAAGCTAAATCCCAGCTCTAGAGAGGTAATCGACTCGATTTCTCTCTAGTTTACGGTTTAGTATTGAATTTGGACGTCTTTTAGTTTTGTTGCTTCCAACTGAGTTAGAGGTTGTTTATAGCAGTAATGAGAGGTTATTTTGATTGTAAATTACCTACTTTTAGCTCAGAGAAAAGCTGTTTTAAAACTTGATGAAGATAAATAGTGAGTTATAACTCTAATTTGAAGCTATATGCGGATTAATAGAGCGAATTGATGCAGTTTGGATTTGTTCCTTCACAGCAGGTTTTCGAACTACCTGGGGCTGAGTTGGTGACCCGGGAGACTAGTTTGGAAGGTGTTCCAACTGAGGGTAAGCTGAAATTTCTGTGAGAAAACTGAATTTACAAGATTCCGACTATATCTACTAGTATCTAGCGATTTTGATGCCGTTTCGACGTTGTCCGCAGCGAGAGTGCGATCGACTCTTGGAGTGACTTTAGCTGACTTGTGAGAACTCTTGAAGACTCAACTTGAGGTAATGAACTGAACTAAAACAAGGAATCAAGCTTCCACTTTGTATCTATTAAGAATTTTGCCGAAATTGGAATTGTAAGTAATCGGCTCGGCGCGGTTTTGTTACCTTGTTTTCAGCAGGATTGGGACCTCGTTGGACTGATTATTGGGACATTTTGTGACTGAGTTGAGCTTAGTATGAGGTGGGTTTGACCTAACCAGAACAAGTGGAGCTTCCCTATGTTCTATATGTGCTATAGACTTAATACCGTTGTATGATTCCGTGAGTGTTATAGAACTTGAGATGAGTCACTGGAGTATAGTGTTGATCTATATAATTGAATTGATATCTCTATGAAATAGAGAACACTTATGCACATAAGTCTTTATATACATGTGTAATTAGGGTGAGTGATTAATGGACAAGTTATCATGTTTCTAGAAAATAGAAAAACGTGACATCCTTATGACACATTCTTGACTCTAACATAGAGAATGACGACATGCTTATGCCTATGTGTATATTGCCAGATGTAAAGTAACATTATTCTTGCATGTTTATTGTTTATTAATCTAGTGGATACTAGCTGTTATCAATACTTGTTATATTGAGATTCCGATCTAAGGATCGAGAGCAAGAACAATGTCAATTGGAAAGTGATGAGTGAGACGTATTGAGCTCTAGATTTGCTTGCTGCCATTGTGCTCATTTGCACACGCTTGTGAGGGTCGCTCCCTACAAGCTGGCACTCCGGAGTTGGCCTACGCGACAGTTGCTCGCCCGTGCGGGATTGGGTGCCGAGGTGGATTGCCGTGGGGAGTGTATACTACCACGAGGCCATTAGGCGCGGCGCAAGCTGGACTACCTTGAGTAGATTCCTGTGAATGAAAGGAAAGTGCTAAAGAAAATTGGACAGTAATGAATGATTACCAGTTACAGTGTATAGTAGTTACTTACACATTTATGCTTATGTTCATGCTTATCATAGTTTCTTTGCTTCTATTATTCAGTTGATTCATTACTGTTGAAGCCATGATTACATGTTGCTTACATGCTCATTACCGTTAGTATTGCATAATTATATATATCTTGCAATTACTGCTTTCGCTTTCATTTAGTACATCATGAGCCTAGTGGTGTAATTCGCCGAGGCTGGCGGCTTACCCACTGGGAACTATTGTTTATAGTTCTCACGCCCTTTTGGTGGTTGTTTTTACAGAGCCATCTACAGGAGAGGCTAGGGAGCGTGGCAAGGGAGTCGCGTCTAGCTAGACTTTGCTAGGAGCGTGCTAGTCGATCACCTTGCTACTCGGGCTACGGCCGAGGGTGATGTCCATTGTATAGAGTGACCACCTTTGTACAGATCTTTTGTGTACCCTGTGTTGTATATGAGTTGTAGATCCAGATGTTATAGTTTGTACTTCTTCTCCTTTTGCTGAGATTTTGGACTGTATACTCTTTGTTCTTTTACTGATGGTATATCGTCTTATACATTGCTCTGATATCAGGATATGACTCTCTCTTGTTTTACTTCCTATCGACTTGCTTTCTTGTAGACGCCTTATATACTGCAGGTGTATGGCGGGTCTGTGCACGTGCCGGATATGCTTCCGCTGGTACCCGGGCGTGACAGCGAGCCGATAAGCCACCGTCCCAATCCGCTCCAAAATTTCATAGGGGCCAATATATCGGGGACTCAACTTTCCCCGAACTCCAAACCGCTTTACACCCCTCATAGGCGAGACCTTCAAGAAGACGCGGTCACCCACCGCAAACTCCAAATCTCGCCGGCGCCTATCCGCATAGCTCTGCTGTCAAGATTGCGCCGTGAGTAACCGTTTGCGAGCAAGGTGGACCTTTTCTTCCGCCTCCCGCAGCACATCGGGGCCAAATTCAGCGCGTTCGCCCACATCACTCCAATAAATGGGAGAGCGGCACTTCCGCCCATAAAGAGCTTCGAACGGTGCCATCTCCACACTAGCGTGATAACTATTGTTGTAGGCGAACTCGGCCATTGGCAAATACTTACACCAACCTCCTTTGTAGTCGATGACACACGCTCGCAACATATCCTCCAGAGTCTGAATGGTTCTTTCAGTTTGTCCGTCTGTCTGGGGATGAAATGCAGTACTGAAATCGAGCCGCGTGCCAAGGGCCTCCTGCAGGCTTTTCCAGAAATGTGAAGTGAATTTGGGGTCTCTATCCGACACAATCGATTTCGGCACCCCATGTAACCTCACTACTTCGTCAAGATATACCTGCGCCAACTTATCGCCCGCCCAGGTGGTGTGGATCGGTAAAAAGTGCGCTGACTTGGTCAAGCGGTCCACAATCACCCAGATTGCGTCGTGGCCCCCTGTGGAGCGAGGTAAGCCAACGATGAAATCCATAGATATGTCCTCCCATTTCCAAATGGGGATAGGTAAACTCTGAAACTTCCCCGCTGGAAACCGGTGCTCCGCCTTTACTTGCTGACAGGTCAAACACTTCGCCACGAAGCGCCCAATATCAGCCTTCATCCCCGGCCACCAATAGAGTGCTTTCAACTCATGATACATCTTGGTGCCGCCCGGGTGATCCGCGTACGGAGATCGGTGTGCTTCTCGCAGAATCAACTCGCGAAGCTCTTCATTTTCGGGCACGCACCACCGGTTTCGAAACCGGAGCGCGCCACCAGCGTCCACACCGAAATCGCCATCTCGTCCTTCCTCGATGTTGCGCCGCACTTTTTGGAGACTTGGGTCTGCAGATTGCAATTTCTTGATCCTCTCCAATAAGGTCGGTTGGATAACGAGGGCCATCAGCTGTGCCGGAACCTCGGGAGCGACCACTTCAAGGTCCAGCCGCTCCATTTCTAGCCCTAGGGGTGTTTGCCGGGTAACATCAAAAGCGAGGTTCTTCGCCGACTTTCTACTAAGTGCGTCTGCGACCACATTTGCTTTGCCGGGGTGGTAGAGAATATCGACATCATAATCTTTTAATAGCTCTAGCCACCGCCTTTGTCGCATATTTAGCTCCTTCTGAGTAAATAAATACTTCAGACTTTTGTGGTCGGTGTAGATCTCGCAGTGTGCACCGTATAGGTAGTGCCTCCACAACTTCAACGCAAAGATCACCGCCGCCAATTCCAAGTCATGAATAGGGTAATTCTTCTCGTGATCTTTCAGGTGACGGGATGCATAAGCTATCACCCTCCCGCCTTGCATCAGGACACACCCCAAGCCCAGATAGGATGCGTCGCTATAAACCACAAAGTCCTCGCCCTGCACCGGCAAGGCGAGTATTGGAGCCGACGTTAATCTTTTCTTCAACTCGTTGAAGCTTTGGTCACATTTGTCGCTCCAAATAAACCTGGCGCCCTTCTGAGTCAAACTGGTAAGTGGAGTTACAATCTTCGAAAAGCCCTCCACAAACCGTCGATAATAGCCCGCTAAGCCCACAAAGCTTCGGACCTCCGTGACATTCGTCGGGCGTGGCCAACTCTCGACCGCTTCGACTTTCCTCGGGTCAACCGAAACACGCCCTCGGAAATCACATGCCCTAAGAAGGCAACCTCTCGAAGCCAGAAGTCACACTTCTTTAGCTTTGCGAATAGCTTCTCCTCCCGAAGGATTTGAAGCACCGTTCGCAAATGCTCCGCGTGCTCTTCGTCGCTCCGCGAATAGACCAAGATGTCGTCTATGAAGACCACGACAAATTGGTCCAAGCACGCCTTGAACACACGGTTCATCAGGTCCATGAATGCAGCCGGGGCATTAGTGAGCCCGGAAGGCATAACCGTGTACTCATAGTGTCCATAACGCGTACGAAACGCGGTCTTCTGAATATCCTCCGACTTGATCTTTAATTGATGATAGCCGGATTGTAGGTCTATCTTCGAGTACACTCGTGACCCCTGTAACTGATCAAATAAGTCATCGATTCGGGGCAACGGGTACTTATTCTTTATTGTGACTTTATTCAACTCTCGATAATCCACGCAGAGTCGAAACGAGCCATCCTTCTTGCGCACGAACAACACCGGCGCTCCCCACGGCGATACGCTCGGTCGGATAAACCCCTTGTCGAGAAGATCTTGTAACTGATCCCTCAATTCTCTTAACTCTGCCGGCGCCATGCGGTATGGGGCCTTTGAGATCGGCGCCGTCCCGGGAATCAAATCTATAACAAACTCGATCTCCCGATCCGGCGGCATCCCCGGTAACCCCGTGGGAAACACATCTGGAAATTCCCGCACCACCGACAAATCCTCTAACTTCGGCACCACTCGGTCAACCTCCACGACGGTCGCCAAAAATGCCGCGCAACCGCCGCTGACCAACTTCCTAGCTCTCGTCGCTGATACCATCGCGACGAAGCAAGAACTCCGATAAGCTCGATAAACGAACTCCCTTTGTCCGGGCTCCCGAAAGGCGATCAATTTATTCTTACAATCGATCGTGGCGTAATACTTCGAGAGCCAGTCCATACCTAAAATAACGTCGTACGCCTCCAGTTTAGTGAGTTCCAACATCCGAATGGGCATTATCCAATCACCCACTTGCACCGGACACGACGAGCACTCCGTATAGGTGTTAAATGATGACTCGGGACTCTCGACTCGCCACTTGCCACTTGCTTCTATGGGTATGTCATGCATGCGTGCAAATGCTCTACTAATAAATGAATGGTGGCACCCGTATCGAACATAGCTCTGGAGCGAACTCCATTGATTAGAACCATACCTGCCACAACATCAGGCTCCTCGGCTAGGGCAGGCTCTTCGGCATGGGCCTGAGCGGCGAATACCCGTCCGCTCGGCGCTGATCGAGTCACCTCCGGCTGGCGCGGCGCTAGTGCGCGTCCCGTCGATACAGGAACATACGGGGCCCCTCCTTGATAAGGCGAGGGCGCTGGAGTCGATGCGACCGACGGAGTAGACGAGGCCCTTGCCGGACAATCGCGGCTAATGTGTCCTTCTTGTCCACAGTTAAAGCACCGTCCTTGTCGTTGCCTACACTGCGAGGCCGATGGCCTCGATCTCCACAGATAGGGCAACGCTGCGGCCCACGGCCCCACGACTGCGACCGCGGATGCTTCGGGGGCCTCCTCGAACTAGATTGTCCCCCCGAACCGCCGCCCGATCGCTTCTTTCCCTTGTCTTGGGATCCGGCCAACAACTCGCGTTCCTCCCGCACGTGGGCATCTCCATGCTCCACCCACAGCGCCTTGTTGAAAACCTCGGTGAAGGTCGTGAGCTGAAACAGTTGCACCGCCCTATAAATCCACGGCCGAAGTCCTCGCAAGAACCACTCGGCTCGATCCGCGTCGTCCTTGACCACGTTTGAAACGCAGTCTATAATGTGGGAGAACTCCTGCTCGTAGTCCGCCACCGAACGGTCTCCCTGTCTCAACTTACGAAACCTCTCCTTCAACTTCCGCTTCTCGGTGTCGGGGAAGTAATTTACGAATATCTCCTTCTTGAACTCCTCCCAGAGCATTGGTGGAAGGTCAGAGGGTCGATCCCGCTTCAACCGCTTCCACCACACCTTCGCCGCCTTGTCGAGGCAATGGGTGGCGAAAGGCACCTTATCTTTCTCCGGGGTGTATAGGTCCTCGAAGAGAGTCTCCATAGAGTCTACCCAAGACTGCACCACCGACGGCTCCACTTTTCCCCCTTCAAAAGTTGGCGGTTTGAACTTCATGAACCTCATCAGAGCCGTCAGCGCACGCTCCCGCTCCACTTCATCGACCGTCGTATCAAGCGTCGCCGAACCCGAGGCTGTCGGAGGCGCACTTGTCGGCGGGGGAACCGCCGCCATCGGAACCGCCGCTATGCCCTCACCCTCGGCCGCTACCGGCGTGCGTGCCGAAGGTGCGGGCGGATCGCGCTCTCCTGCCGCCGTCGCGGCCGCCGCTGCTGCCGCTTGCCGCTCCACAACTTCCTGGAGCTGCTCGAACCGAGCCTCCTGGCGCTGCATCGCGCCCAACATGGCAGCGACCTGCTCCCGCAGCTCCTGCACCTCCTCCGATCTTGGCTGCTCGGGCTCCGCAGAAGGCGGTACCGGAGCAGACCTACGCGCATAACGCCTTGGGGACATTTGCTCCTGAAAAGCAACAACTCAATTAGTTATCTCAATCCGATAACTTCGCAACGTTCGCGAAATTAAGCGACTCAACAACGAAATCGGGCGGAAGCTCACAAGTGCTCCAGTTCTGGACTCTTAGCGTCGCGTCATCGGCCGCCGACGCAACCACTACGAGCCGAGAAACTAGTATCACTTGGATCCGTCTCTATTCACGGCTAGAGACATGACATTAACTTCGACCCAATCGATCAACTTCCGCCGCCGCCATAGGTTCACGTTCACTCACGTCCCTACAACCTTAGGGTTTACCAACCTAGGGTCTCCTAGGTCATCCTAGATGCTCTCTTTACTTGCCCTGGTGCTCTGATACCACTTTATCTGTCACGCCCCGAGACCGCTACCGATTTGGTCCGGCCCGGGCGCGTCGAACAGACGCCGAACGGACAGGACCTCCCCTGTCCGCCCAAGGCTGACCAACAGATCATGTATAAGAATTTACCCAGGAATCAATTCATAAATACACGATCAAGAAGCACCACTAGTGCCACAAGACGAGAGCAAGATACGAGTATAAAAACATATACAAGTACATAAAGAGAGAAGAGGCTATCTATTACATTCATTTGCCATAATATATACATATAATTACATCTTTTATATTCTTCCAAAATATAAGTACAATCACTCCACCTCACCCTATACAACATCTACTCTCCAATACCAAAAGGGGTGATAGCTAATACAAAACGGAGGTAGCTAATGCGACTAGAACGCCGGACCCTTACCGCGATCCTCACGCTCACCGGGGGCACCCGAACTGGAACCTGTAGTAAAATGGGGGTGAGAACTAACTTCCTTAGTTCCCAGTGGGTTCGGCCGCCGACTCCGCCGATCTCCCCACTAGGTCCAAGCGGGCACAAGTAGATATACCAATAGATAGACAGATAAGGAAAGCTGTAAATGACGGAAATGAAGCTACGCTACTATGCCCAATCATAATATATGAATGCATGTACAAGGAAATAGATAAACCACTAACCCATTATCATGTCCAAAGGTAAGCTATTTACTCGTTCATCAATCTCATTTATTTATTTCTCAATCTCGTGGCTTCCCTGAAGGAGCCTACTGGTCACTAGCCATCTCGAAGGTAGGGAGGGTCAACTCGCACTACGAACCGAGACCGTCTGCCGGGGCCTAAATAGGCAAACCCTTGGGACCCAAAATAGGCAATCCCACGTGACCAACATCCGGAGCGCACTACTTGTGTGGGGCTTTCATCACAAGATTTAGAAACAGACCGTGAGCATGATCCAATCCTCGTCTCGAGAATACCCTATCCTCTAGGGTTACAATCAATATATAGTCCATAGGTTTCGCATACACTACGACTCATAGTTATCATTGTTCTTTTGCTTACTATCAACCAAATGCCACTCGTTTATTTGTTTACTATCGACTAGATGCCACTCGTTCTTTGTTCATCATTAGACCGACCGTTGAGCCCATCACTTTCTCTGCACTATAGGATTCACAATCTCGACCCAATCCTTATCAATCCACTATATCAAATATCCAATGCATGCTACGATATCATCAAGGAAAGCATAAGGAAAGGCAATGCATACTCATCCTATAATGTAATAATACAAGATGCAAGAATCGACGTATACTAAGACATAGAAGGGAGTCCGATTGCTTCGGGATGGACACCACCCACCTCTTGGCGACGCCGCGATAGTAGAAAGCTCGACGTTGCGGTTCTTGCACGCCGCTTAAACTCCTCGGGGCAAAGCGAGCCCTCGAGTACCCGATTCGGCGATAACTCCGCACCCGCTCGTCGGATCGGCAAACCGTCTTCGCCGGCGCGTTTCGAGACCTAGCAATTTGGTTTATGACCTATTAAGATAGATCAAAACCCTAAATTTCCCAAAATCCCAATCCGTGCCCTAGAATGGCGACGAGAGGGAAATCCATGGTGCGAGCTTCGATTTTGAGCTCGAACCATCTATTTATTCCCAATAGGTTCCATTTGAACCAATTCTAAACCATAAAAACCCAAAACCCTAGAATTTCCATTAAAGGGTTGGAAGCTTACCTCTAACCTAAGCTCCAAGCTTGAGGGAGAGGGAGAGAAGATGACTTTCCTCTTCTTCTTAGTCTTCTCCTTCTCTTTCTTCTTCTTTCTTCCCTTCTTCTCCCTCCTCTTCTTCTTCTCCTTCTTCTCTTTCTTTTCTTTCTTTTCTTTTCTTTCCTAGAGAGAGAGAGGGAAAGAGTGTGAAAGAGAGAGAGAGAG
>NW_017891942.1:0-10739 GCF_001540865.1 Ananas comosus | reverse complement strand
GCCAAAATTCACACTTTTTCAACTTGGCATAGAGCTTCTTTTCCCGAAGCACTTGAAGTACAAGTCTCAAGTGCTCCTCGTGATCCGCGTCACTCTGGGAATACACTAAGATGTCGTCGATGAACACCACGACAAATCTGTCTAAATAAGGCTTAAAAACACGGTTCATCTGATCCATGAAAGCTGTCGGGGCATTAGTAAGCCCAAACGGCATAACCGTAAACTCATAATGTCCATACCGTATTCTAAAAGCCGTCTTCGACACATCCTCAGGTCTGATCCTCAACTGATGATATCCCGACTGCAAGTCAATTTTGGAATATACACAAGATCCCTGGAGCTGATCAAAAAGATCATCAATCCTCGGTAATGGATACTTGTTCTTAATCGTGATTTTATTGAGTTCACGATAGTCCATACATAAGCGAAGTGATCCATCCTTCTTCTTCACAAACAAAACTGGTGCTCCCCAAGGTGACACACTCGGTCGCACAAAACCCTTATCCAGGAGGTCCTGCAATTGTGCCTTCAGCTCCTTCAACTCTGCTGGTGCCATCCTATAGGGTGCCTTTGAGATTGGGGTAGTCCCGGGGACGAGATCTACCACAAACTCAATCTCCCTATCAGGAGGCATGCCTGGAAGCTCCGCTGGAAACACATCTCCAAACTCCCGCACTACGGGGATATCCTCAATCCTAGGGGTGTCATCCACACCTCGCATCACAACAGTAGCCAAGTAGGCTACGCAGCCTCTACTAATCAACTGCCGAGCTCGAGAAGAGCTAATCGTCATCGCAAAAAGCGAACTCTGGCATCCTCGGTACACAACCTCCGCCTGCCCCGGCTCTCTAAATGTCACCGTTCGATTCTTACAATCGATGGTGGCAAAGTACTTGGTCAGCCAATCCATGCCCAACACAACATCAAACTCCCCGAGTTTGTGCAAAGCTAGTAAGTCCACGGGCATGATCCAATCTCCAATCCTAACAGGGCAACTGGGGCAAAACTCCCGAATGTCTAAAGAGTGATCGGGTACAACAACTCGTCCCGGATGCAACAAGGATACAAGTGGGATGCCATGCAGCTCGGCAAACAGCCGATCAATGAATGAATGCGATGCACCGGTATCAAACAAAGCTCTAACTCGAATACCATGAAGTAAAATGATACCTGCGACCACATTCTCGGCTGCCGCCGCCTCCTCAGTCTGGGCCGCGTACATACGCCCGCTCGGGGCCTGTCGAGACCCCTCCGCCTGCCGCAAAACTGGCGGCCGTCCTGCCTGGTGATGCGCAGAAGATGTCCCTTAGCTGGGACCTGGCGATGCTGGTGCAGATGCCGCAGATGGGGCTGGCAATGGACTCCTCGGGCAGTCCGACTGGAAGTGGCCCTCCTGGCCGCACAAAAAGCACCTGCCCCGGCTGCGTGAACACTGCCGCGGGTAGTGAGGACCGCCACAGATCACGCAACGGGGAGCCTGACGACGATCGGGTCCTCCTCGCTGAGTAGACTGGCCACGTCCTCGCGACTGGCTCCGCCTCCTGGGGTGCCTCGGCGGCCTCCGTGAATGCGTCTGACTCGCACCCTCAGCCGCTGGCCTCTTGCCCTTGCCCTTATCTAGGGCCTCGCGACGCTCCTGCAGATCCGCCGCTCCTGCCTCCACTATCAAAGCTCGATCCACAACCTCCCGGTAGGTCTGGAGGTTGGAAGACTGCACCAACCGGAAGATAGAAGGCCGCAAACCGCGCTCAAAAATGCGGGCCTTGTCCTGGTCGTCCCTCACAACAAACGGTACACAGTGTATTATCCGGGAGAACTCCCTCTCGTACTCAGCCACTGACCGCTCATCCTGGCGCAAGCTGCGCAAATCCTGCTCCATCTTCCTCTTGACGCTGGTAGGAAAGTGGTGCGCCAGTAGAAGCTCCTTGAACCTAGTCCAAGTAATCGCTGCCAAGTCGGTGTTGGGGTTGTCCTGGATATCCAACCACCAACGGTAGGCCTCGCCGTCCAGGAAGTGAGTGGCGAGCCAAACTCTATCCCGCTCCTCCACAAAGGTGTCTCGAAACAGCTTCTCCATGTGCAGCAACCACTTCTCAACAATCCAGTGGTCGACGTTCTCGCCATCAAACGTCCTCGGGCTGCACCTCCTGAACTCGCTGAGGCGCTCCATAAGCCGATCTCGCTCGGCTCCCTCGGCCATCACGGGGAAAGCTGCCCCCGTCACTGGTCTCTGAACAGGTAGTGCTGCAGCCACCTCCTCCCGAGGTGCGGTCGCCGGTGCCGCACGTGAAGAACTGGGCGCGGGAGACTGCGCCCTCGGTGCGACGTCCACCACGGGTGCTGGCGGTGTGGGGCCCTGGGTCTCCCTCGAAGCTGCCGCCTGCTGCAGTAGGAGGTCCTCAAGATGCTTCATCCGCGCCTCCTGCCGCTGAGCTACCTCAGCCTGTCGCTGCGCCGCTGCCGTCTGCTGCGCCAACAGATCAGTGAGAACCGCAAGCTGGGCCCTCAAGTCACGGACCTCACTAGATCCGGAAGTAGCGGAGGTCTCGACCTCCTCGGGGTGTGCCGCATCATCCGCCCCGGCAGATTGGGAGCGTGTAATCGGCATCGTCACTACAAAACATAAAAGTGCAAGTTAGTAACCCGCACTATCGAGTCCCCGCTCAAATAACAAAACCCAAATCACGCGAAAGTGAGGAAGTGTCCTTCACTACTAACTCCCAATATTACGTTGTCGGCCGCCAACGTAACCCTCCGCGAAGTTAGAAGCCACACACTCCGATCAAACTCTAACTTTTTAGAGTTGTCATGAACCCAATCATAATACTTTCGCTCACAAGTCAATTAGATCTCGTCTCTCACGAGCCTAATTCCTTAGTCCAACCGGCCTAAGGATCAGCCCGGTCTGGGCAGTTTTCGCCCGGAGGGACCGGTCTCTCCCCAGCAGGGACCGGTCTCTTGCTGCGAACCCGAAAAACCATCGTTCGGGAACCGGTCTCTCCCTGTGCGGGACCGGTCTCTCACTGCGTGGACGCGCTCGGGGACCGGTCTCCCCCGCCAGGGACCGGTTGCCTCAGGGCTGCCGCAACACTGCTCACTGGGGGACCGGTCTCTCCTTCCAGGGACCGGTCCCCGAGAGTAAAAACTCTCAGGACTTGTCCAGAATTCTAGTTTTCGAACTTTTAGGTCGAAAAACATTCTACGACCCTCCACCAAGTGTGGAAAAGCTCGAAACACATCCAAACACTCGAACCTCGCAATTTGCAAAGGTCCAGTGTGTTACAGAATCGATCGCCTAGTCTTCCTTCTATGGTTTGGGAAGAGTTCCGGGAATTAATGCGTTCAACTTATTTCCCCGATAGTGAAAAGAGGAAGCTTCGGGACCGGTTTCAGAAATTACGACAAGAAGACCGCTCTGTGAGGGAATATGAGCGAGAATTTTCCCGTATTGTGAGTTGTGTTCCAAGTGTGGTACAAGACGATAAGGATCGAGCCGAATGTTTTGTACGAGGACTCCGGTCTGATATTTTCAAAGTAGTGCATAATCTTAAGTTGCAGACTTTTGCTGAAGTCGTGGATCGGGCCCTATGGATAGAGCAAGACAATGCTTTCGTGCGTGAAGAGCACGAGTCTGAGGAACGTAAGCAAGGAGGGATGAGGCCACTAACAAATAAGTCAGATAAACAGTCAAGTTCTGGACACCACTCGACATCGTCCTCTACCCGATCATCTCCAAGATGTGTGATTTGTGGTGGTTCCCACTGGGCACGACGTTGCGTGCAACGGGAAGGAAAGTGCACTCGATGTGGACAACCGGATCATCCAGGTTATGAGTGCTCGCACGGCGATAGCCAAGCCCAGACGCTGGCGACAGCATTTTCCTCTCCGGGACAGCCTGCGGGTGTGCCACCTGCGGCACGGTCTAGAGAGCGACTGAGGATAAGGCAACCGAGGGGTTCGCGACGAGCAGCAAGTGGTCGTGGATAGGCGACCCATGTGGTGAAACTTGCTGCGACTGGTAGCAATGTGGCAGGTATGAGTTAATTACAGCAAGCATGTTTTCTGCATTATGTAAGTTTAGTGCATTGTATGCATTGATTAGGTGATCTGTCCCTACTATTTATGCCTTAATATAGTAGTGATCAAGTGAACGGATAAGCGTTGATGCCCGGGTATGCTTGTGTGTGGGAATGTAATACCTGCTGGAGCAGGTAGAGAGTTTGAGAGCACTAGCAAATCGCTGGTGATAGCCTGTGGATAAGAGGTGAGATTCGCGATAGAAATGGTGATGACGAACTAAGTTTCAAAGCAATGCGAGTTGCTGATTGCGAGAGTCTAGTCGCGATGTTCGTGGAACTCTTGTGAGATCGAGCGTTTTGCAGATTGTTCCGGTAGATTGAACAGTGAAAGTAGAATCACTGTTGAGGAAATAGTTGGTTAGTGGTCAGGTGCGTGCACATGGACCCAGTAGTACCTCGGATTGAGGTAAGTGGGTCGTGCTCGTGTAGTCGGTGTGCATAGGCAAGAGTTGCCTAATACTGGACTTAGTGTGATACGCGATTGTGGCGTATAGAGCACTCGAGTATAGGTACTCGTACTGTGGGGATTTGGTTCGGCCGTGAGTGTGTTGGCAGTAGCACTTTAGCGTTGCTAAAGTGTGAAGCGTGCCAGGGATCACTCGTAGGGCTGATGGCTCGCACTAAGTGCTTAGGAGCCGATAGAGTGTGTAACTCTGTTGAGTGTGTCGGGTAGCACGACGTTTGCGGGTAGTGCTTGGGGACGATCCGTGTCTCGACCACTTGTGGACTGCGGAGCCTGGACCCATGGGGCAGGCGCAGTCAGCTGTGAGAGACAGCAGCCCGATACCTGCAGGTAGGGCGGAGAGTTTTTGGTCAGGACGGTAGTCCGAGCATAGACCTGAGTACGTGGAATGCCACGTGTTGGATCGTGAAATCGGTGATGCACTGAGAGTGCGGTTGTGACCCAACTCGAGGACTTGGCGTGATTTGGGGTCGTGGTTGCTCCCAGTTGGAGCAGGTATACGATATCTCAAGTGAGAACTGTGTCTCGTGATAATTGGGTCTACGCTTGCGAGCGAGAGACGTTGAGTTAAGTGATAGGCCTAGCAAATCGCCGATCCGATTTGCGAACAGATCTGTGGTAATTGAGACAAGTAGTTACCCGTGTGCATTGTAAGTGAATACTTCGAACGTGTCCCAGTGAAGGAGAGTGTATAGGGACCGTGAGAGCGAAGGCTCGGTCCTGTGGACTATTTAGTCAGAATTGCTAAGATAAGCATCGATGATAAGCTGAGATTGGAAACGCGAACAAAGTGTTCGTAGAGAATGATTCGGAGGAATCAGGGTAGCATAGACTGAAATTCAGAAGCTACGGAATGATATGATTTTACATGTTGATGATTGTTGGAATTTATCTCCATCCGTTGAGTAAATGAGGAGCAATAAGAATCTAAGTTTCGCGGACGAAACTTTGGTTAACAGGGGGAGATTGTAATATATGGCAACTTGGAGTTGCAATGTCAACTTTGATATAGGGGATCAAAGTGAGGATTGAGCTAGTTGGATATCATCCCCGAGTGATTTGTGATGCGTGTGAATGAATTCTGGAGATAAATAAGTGTTTCGGTGCAAATTGGGCGCGAAACGAAATGTAAAGAGAATTTTCGGATTTCCGACGCTAACTTTGATTAAAAGAATTAAAGTGAGCAAAATAATACAAAAATGGTGTGAGATAATATTTTATTGGACTTAAGGGTGTAAAATATAAGTCTGGAATGACTCGTGTTGGAATCGGAGCGAAAACAGAAAATTTAGAATTTTCTGTAAAGAATGGGACTGATAAATTAGCAGAAAATGCACAGTGTCAGAAAATTGTGAAAACTGGAGGAGATGTCAGAAATATTTTTATGAGGCGAGATTTAAAGTTTCAGATTATTCTGACACCCGTAGAGAGAGAAATAGAAGTCGAAAGCTATCGGATAAAGATTGCAGTTCGGTACAGTTCGCGGAGACCAAATGGGGTCGAAACTGAAATGTTAAAATTTCTTTGGACTTGTTATGTAAAACCGAACATGCCTGTCAAATTTGAGCGAAAACGGACATTCAGAAGAGCTCCAATTAAATGTATCAGACTAGAACTAGACTGAAGTGATAATATTGATGACTTGTGGACCTAAAGGCAATTGTTACATTGCTTAGTGGTTTCCACTAAGCTGCCAGGAGACCTCCATTCTTATCCTCTCCTATACGCATAAGAGAGAGAAGGAAAGGGAAACAAAGGAAAGAAAAAAAAGAGAAGAAGAAATTGATGAAATCGGTGCCGTTCGACGAGCCGATCGATCCCCCGCGCGCGTTGGATTTTTCCGGCGCTTCGACTGCGAAGTTTGTATTTTATTATTATAATTTCAAATCAGATCTTTTGATGAATTTTTATGGTGGATCTTAGGAGAAGTCATTTTGATGGATTTGTGCTGAAATTAAAAAGGTTTAAACTATGGATTTTGGTTGTTAAAGAGTGTAGATGCTATGTAAGAAGCCATGTGTATTATGTATGAATATTGGCAGCTGGGGACTAAGTAGCTATCATGCCGGTTATTTTGTAATTCCTGATTTTGGGTTAGGTTAATTGGTCTAAAGAAAAAAAAAAGGGTCTAAACTATAGATTATGGTTGCTATATCTTCTATATGCCATGAAGAACCTATAACCAGCTATAAAGATGGAATAGTATGCAAGTGAATTGTTTGTTAAAGAGGTCATTTGAGACAGGTTAGTCATAATTCCTGATTATGATTTGTGGTATTTAACCTAAGAAAGGGATCTAACTTGGGGTTTTGAATTCTACAAAAAACTTGTATGTGTTATCAAAACCTAGTGGAAGAGTTATATGTTGACAGCATATATGTGAACTTGGGCTGCTATATATGTGGCATAATTGGTCTAAAAAAATGGAGTTGTAGGAGCATAATTATAACAGGAATTTACATCTATTAGAGGCTAAAGCTTGTAGATGCTATATAACATTAGAAACTATAATATGCTAACAACGTGCAAGTAAACTTGGGTTGTATATGAAAGTTGTAGGAATGATGTTATAGCTAAAGTGGATCTCTTGTATTCCTAGATTAGCTGGTTATGGGGTTCTTAGATTAATGGTTGAAGTTGAATTGCTCTATAAATTTGTATGGAACTTGTGTAAAAGAAGTTATATTGAACTAAGCCTAGAAATGCACTTTTGTAGGATTCGGAGCCTAGCTTAGAATTGATTACATGTAAACCTAATTGGGGGTAAAGCGAACGCGTTGGTGAAGTCGGTTCAGCAATCCGTCGAGCCTACGCGAAGATATCGCCAAAAGAACATTTTCGGCTACAATTATCGCGAGCGCGGGTCGCGGTTCTTGGAAAAGTGCGAGAAGCGCATTTCTCGCAATCTGGTACAAAATAAAAGTGGGTTGTGCTTACCGAAGCGATTAGGTCGCTTCCATGTCAAAGTAATCTTTGATTCTCATTGATGCATACATTTATATGGAAAGGAATAGATGATGAAATGATTACATGAATCGTGAGGTCATAGCTAAGTTATCTACCATTGCAATATGCACATGAATGCATTGATAATCATCTCAAGTAATGTATGAATATTGATATGCGATAAACATGTTAGATGCATATAAATGCTAGATGCATATGAATGCTAAATGCATATAAATACAAGAATTGTGATTACTAATTGTATATGCTTAAACATATATGGAAGTGAATGCTAGGTGCATGTTAATATATTATGATTAAGGTTGAAGTTATGTGAACTTGACATATTGTGGACATGCTAAGTTTATGAGAGTCGGGTATAACTCGATAATTTTAATGGATTAGAAATCTCGATAGGGACAAAGAAAGTATTAATATGTAAATTATGAACCTAGGCAAGGATACCTAGAATGACACATATAGATCGAGTGGCATGAACCCAATGTTATTAAACATAGGTCGGACATAACCTAATGTCATTAAACATAGGTTGAATTAGTAAACCTAGAGTCGAGATCTAGGTGAAAGAACAAAACCTAGCGTAAGTGAACCTTGGTTATGATGCATAGAGACACTTAGTAAAATTAAATTAAGTTATGAATTATAGTGGTAATAGGACCACTAGAAAGTGAAAAGTAAATGGTATAGACCTAGAAATGTCGTCGACATAGGGTAAAAGAGTAAACCCTTAAGTTGTGAAAGTGGGTTTCGGAATCCATAGAAATGGTGCTGTTGGCAAAATAGAATCAGAACTACGGGATCGACGGTTCTCCTCTCCCGGTAGTGATTCAACGGGATTGACGGTTCTCCTCTCCCGGTATGAGCTCAACGGGTTTGACGGTTCTCCTCGCCCGTTCAGCTCGAGCGACTTAGGGTCACGGGGATCGACGGTTCTCCTCTCCTTGTGATGGACCTAGTGTCGCGTGGACTTAAGGCTGAGGTGCTTGTGAGACGTCCTTCACCTTGAGCCTGACTTGACGCGGCACTCCGCGGTTGATTGACTCAAGACCGAGTCGAGTGGCTAGATGGCTAAGATAAAATAACGTTAAGAAAGAATCACCAGTGGGCATAATATGATAAAGAACAAAAAAATAAAGAATAAAGAGAGTAGCTAATGAACGTGAATAGCTAATAAAGAAAAGAACGGCTACAAGTAAAGAATGGTTAATGATATAAAGTAGAATCAAGTATTCTACTTGCATGATTTACAGGTATTGCATATTGCATAGCATCGATACAGTTGCGAGGCAAGGCATGGTTTTATTTATTTGCATACATAGTCAAATATGTCTATCTGTTTATTAAACTAACCTGCAGTTGCCTCCTTTGAACCTGGTGGGTCGAGCTCTTCTCTTGGGTGGCCGTACCCACTGGGAACTATATTTATATAGTCCTCACCCCCGTGTTGTTTTGGGGGTACAGGTTACACGCGAGGGGCGCGGCAGCGCGAGGACAGGGTGTAGCTCCGTAGATAGCGCCCTACCACGGAGACCAGAGATAGCAATACCCTGAAGAGGTCAAGCTCAGAGTATAAGTATGAATGAAACAAAATTGTAGTAAAAGTGTATAAGTTGTAATAATTTAAAGGCTTATGTAATATTGTAAAAGTAAAAAAATTCTGAGATGAATGCTTGTAATAGCATAGTTAGTATTTTATGTTTTTGATACTGATGCAATCTGTGGTTGAATACAGTTCCTGTTTGGAATCTCTTGTATTGCATTGTATAGATTGTGACGCCTAGAACGTACAGGGGAGGCTCTGTCCGTTCGGCGGTCTGTCGGCGTGCCCGAATCCGACCAAATAGGCGGAGCTCGGGGCGTGACAACACAAGTAGTGCGCTCCGGAGTCGGTCACGAGGGATAGCCTATGTGGGGTCCTGTGGGATAGGGATAGCCTATTTTGGGTCCCGAGGGATAGCCTATGTGGAGTCCCGCAGACGGTCTCTGATTCGTAGTATCGAGACGGCTATTTGAGTAGTGGGCGGAATCCTTGAATGAGCCACGAGGTTAATGAACGGGTAAATAGCTTTACTTCTTGGGCATATGAAGAGCAAGTTGATTATCTATTTCATTGTGCATGCATCCATCGTATACCTGATTCGGGCACAGTAGCATAGTTTTACTATCTGCTTCTACAGCTTTGAATATCTATCTATTTGTTTATCTACTCGTGCCCACTTGGACCTAGTGGGGAGACCGGCGGAGTCGGCGGCCGAACCCACTGGGAACTATGGAAGATAGTTCTCACCCCACTCTTTTCAGGTCCGAGTTCGAGCTTCCCGGGTGAGCGTGAGGATCGCGATAAGGGCTTAGCGCCCTAGTTGCATTAGCTATCCACCCATTTTGCATTAGCTCTACCTTTTATTTATGTTGAGAGTAGATAATGTATAGGGCGAGGTTGAGTGCTTGTATTTATGTTTTGGGAAGAATGTAAAGATGGAATTAAATGTATTAAGTGAATGAATGTAATAGATAGAACCTTCTCTCTTTATGTACTTGTATATTTTTCATACTTGTATCTTGCACTCGTTTTGTTAGCACTGGTGGTGCTCCTTATGATCGTGTATTTATGAATTGATTCCTGGGTAAATTCTTATACATGATCTGTTGGTTAGCCTTGGGCGAACAGGGGAGGTCCTGTCCGTTTGGCGTCTGTTCGACGCGCTCGGACCGGACCAAATCGGTAGCGGTTTTGGGGCGTGACAGGATCATACTCACATAGTCTGTTTTCGTCTCGCGGTGGTCGCTCCACCTAAGCAGTGAGCTCCGGAGTCTTCACACGATGGACTAACGTACTTGTCCAGTAGACGGTCTGTCACGCCCCGGGACCCAGCGGAAGCCCGCCCGGCGCGTGCCCAGACCCGCCATATGTCTACAACATATAAGGCGTCTAAAAACAACAATAATAAAAGCGATAATAAAAGACATCTAGGAGTATCAAAGCATAGTAAATGTCTAATAGCTACAACAAGAGATATGGATAAAACTGTAAAACCACTAAATAAAACATAAAGTAAATACAATAGGAAATCCCAAATACAAGTGCTATAGGTAGGTACATAGGTGGTCTCTATACATGGATACAAAACTCTCACACTCTCTCAAAATACAAAAGAAAGAGTAACCACCTAGGCAAAGTATCGCTCCTCGCTAGCTAGCTAAGCGATCCCCTTGCCGCGATCCCGTGTCTC
>NW_017891941.1:0-10759 GCF_001540865.1 Ananas comosus | reverse complement strand
ATTGGAAAGTGTATGCATGTAGCATTATAAGAACATGACTATTGTATGAATAGTTGTATACCGGACCGCATTAAAACCTATAATTGTTAGTGGGATAGATGCATGTTACATATTTACATGCATTGTGGAATACATTGCTAGGTACATTATAGCAATGTGAGATCATGCTAGAGAGCTATGGCTGTATTAATTTATTGGTATAGGGTTAAAGCCTAATGTCATAAAAGATGGCATTGGGCTTGGATTGGTATATTTAAGCTGAATGTCATAAAGGCGACATTGAGTTGGGACATCGTGACCTATGTAAATAATGCCATAAAAGGGGATGACAACTTGGACATGCCTTGGATATATAGTAATGTTCTAGTGTCCTAAAGACATAGACTTAGTGAATGTATGGAACTTTACTTGAGATATAGACTAAGACCCTTGGGTTACTAGTGGCTATTCCATGTTAGAGACATTGATGGACGAGATCGTGACATGATGACTTGCGTACTGCCATTTGTGCTCCATTCGCACATGCTGTGTGACGTGGGTCGCTCCCTACAATGCGGCACTCCGGATGTTAGCCTTTATGCGACACACGTTCGCGGCTCGGTGCTGAATTGTGAGACGCTGTTAGGGTCGCGTCGGGACAGTTCATTCCAGCAGTGGGGATGTACTAGCTTTACACGCTGGCAGCTATGTGTTGACGAGGCGCCTGCTAGGGTCGCGTGGGACAGTATCATTCCTCGAGGGGGAATGTTGGAGCTTACCACCGGCCAGCTAGAGCGCACAAGTTGGACTAACACATGTGTTAGGTCTCTGGATGAGATTGAATGATGAACGTTAATCGTTAAATTGACACATACTATGAAGTATATCGTTTTAGTTGGATTTAGCACATTGGGATTTGTGTACCCTTAGTTTCTATGATGAGTACATACTA
The DNA here is from genome assembly GCF_001540865.1 of Ananas comosus. Lineage (NCBI taxonomy): Eukaryota > Viridiplantae > Streptophyta > Magnoliopsida > Poales > Bromeliaceae > Ananas > Ananas comosus. Next base: position 9,828 of record NW_017891941.1, on the reverse strand, counting down.
ACATATGTATTAAATTGGGGACATATTGATATCTATGATATATTACTTGTTAATCATAGGCTTTACTTTGGTAGCCATGATAGAGCATACTTGTATGTATCGGGACATATTGATTCCCATGACAGAGTTAGATGTATTCCATGTTCATATCATGTTATACTTGTGGCATGTAGTATAGCATTTCGATTATATGCTTTACTTCCAGTTTTATTATTTCATTTCCTAATCTGCTTCATGACTTGGGCCTAGTGGTGCGTTTGCTGGAAGGTCGAGTAATTGCCCCACTGGGAACATATAAATTATAGTTTCTTCACGCCCCTGTTTTCATGTTTTCTTTCAGAGCCTTCCACTCCGTGAGAGGCTCAGAGATCGGCGCGGAAGGAATCGCTCGTGCTAAGCTCACGCGAAGAGGAAATTAATTGAGACTAGGCGTCCACCCCTGTTGTTTTTTATGGAGAGGTTGAGAGATTTGTACCATTGTAGAGAACACCCTTTTTTATACTTTTGACGATGGATACTGGTACTAACGTTATGTTTTACTTTAATCTGTTTACGTTATGTTTTATGCTCACGTATAGACTCGTAGATGTATACTTGCTCTGGATATTCTAGATGTAGCTTTATCTCTTTTTTATCTTATTCTTCCGCTTTGTTGTAGACGCACTTGATATGTGTAGGCATATTGGGGGTCTGGGGCACCACCGGGGGGCCTACGCCGGGTCCACGGGGGTGACGGACCGAGAACCGTCTGCGGGACCCAAAATGGCGATCCCTTGGGACCCAAATAGCGCGAGTTCCACGTGACCAACTCCGGACGGCGCATACTGTGTGTGGGGCTTCCATCAACAAGATTTAGAAACAGGACCTGAGCATGATTCCAAATCCTCATCTCGAGAATACCCTTCCGTCGTAGGGTTACTTTCATCACAAGGTCCATAGGTTTCATATACACTAGGACTCACATAGATGCCACTCGTTCTTTTGTTTACTATCAACTAGATGCCACTCATTCTTTTGCTCATTATCAACTAGATGCCACTAGTTCTTTGTTTAGCATTAAACCAACCGTCGAGCCCATCTTTTTCTCTGCACTATAGGATTCACAAGTCTCGACCCAATCCTTATCAATCCACTATATCAAGTATCCTGTACATGCTACGATATCATCAAGGAAAGCATAAGGAAAGGCAATGCACAATCATCCTATAATGCAATAATACAAGATGCAAGAATCAAAATGTACTAAGACATAGAAGGGGGCCCGGTTGCTTCGGGATGGTCACCACCCACCTCTTAGCAACGCCGCAAGGTTAGTAAACTTGTCTTTGCGGCCTTCGCACGCCGCCTCGGCTCCTCGGCCAAAACGAACCTTCTAGCACTTGTTTCAGCCGGAACGTCGCACCCGCTCGGCGAATCGACGAACCGTCGCTTCCTACGCGTTCGGAGACATAGCAATTAGGTTTCTGACCACTCAAAGTAGATCAAAATCCTAGATTTCCAAAATCCCCAAATCCGTGCCCTAGAATGGCAACGGGGAAGAAATCCGCGGTGCGAGCTTCGATTGCGAGCCTGAACCATCTATTTATCCTCTCTAGGTTCCATTCGAACCATTCCTAAACCATAAAACCCTAATTTACAAAATCCACCATTATAGGGTTGAGGCCTACCTCAAAAGTCCAAGCTCCAAGCTTGAGAGAGGGAGAGAGGGAAGAAGATGGTCTCCTTCTTCTTCTTCTTCTCCTTCTTCTTCTCTTTCTTTCCTTTTTCTTCTCTTTCTTTCCTTCTTCTTCTCTTTCTTTCCTTTCTAGAGAGAGAGAGCAAAGAGTGTGAGAGAGAGAGAGAGAGAGAGAGCAACTGAGAGGGAGAGAGAGAGGTCCCCCACCTCTAATAAAGGCCATTTTACAAATAGGCCCCTCAACTTTCCATCTAATACACAGCCCTCACTGGGCTGTTTTCGCAGCGAGGGACCGGTCCCAGGTCGGGGAGACCGGTCCCCGAGAGCTCTCCATCTCGGGCAGAAGAATTTCGCGTTCGGGAACCGGTCCTTGCCTGAGAGACCGGTCCCCGGGAGACCGGTCCTTGACCGAGAGACCGGTCCCCGAGAGCTAAATTCTCGGGACTTAGCCAAATTTCGGCTAATCTCGCTGGGCCAACGTTCGGGAACCGGTCCCTCACTACCAGGGACCGGTCTCATCAGAGACCCCCGCAGCCCAGCCCGATGGGACCGGTCCCTCCCTGCCAGGGACCGGTCCCCGAGAGCATTTCTGCTCCAGTGCAGATTTTGCACTAGTGCTCTCGCGGACCCTTCTTTAATGCACTTTATGCATTATAATCACCTTCGGACTTTCCGAAGCTTACGCACTCGACAACTAGTCGATTCTAATCGAAGTCTAATCCTCGTATTTCGAGAATTCACTTCCTCACAGTTATCCAAGATAACAAAGAAGGATGTTGTTAGAGGAGTACCTAAGATAGACTACAAAGAGAATACTGTGTGTGGGGGTTGTCAATTGGGGAAACAGACTAGAACCGCACATAAGAATTTGAATCACTTAGGGACATCTAAACCCTTAGAGTTATTACACATGGACTTGATGGGACCATCTAGAATTCAAAGTTTGGGAGGAAAACGCTATATCTTGCTCATTGTTGATGATTTTACTCGTTTTGTTTGGAGTGCTTTCTTACGAGAAAAAGCTGATACTTTTGATTCTTTTTCTGAAATCTGTCTTCGTCTTATGACTGAACGGAATGATAAAATTGTACGTATTCGAAGTGATCAAGGGGGTGAATTCATAAATTCAAAATTTGTTGACTTTTGTGTTTCTAATGGCATTAAATATGAATTCTCGGCTCCTTATACACCCCAACAAAACGGAGTGGTTGAACGCAAAAATCGGGTGGTACAGGAGATGGCACGTGTTATGCTTCATAGTAAGAAAATTGCTTTACACTTTTGGGCCGAAGCAGTTAACACAGCTGTCTATGTTATCAATCGGATTTATGTGCGTCCGGGTACTTTGAATACTCCGTATGAACTGTGGCTTGGTAGGAAACCGAATATTAAATACTTTCGTGTCTTCGGGAGTAAATGTTTTACCCTTCGGGATCGTGAAAATCTTGGAAAGTTTGACTCTCGAAGTGACGAAGGCATCTTTCTTGGTTATTCTACTACAAGTCGTGCTTATCGTGCGTACAATTTAAGATCTAAGACGGTGACAGAATCTATTAATATTAAAGTAGATGAAGCTTCTTCTGTAAGGTCTTCTACGAATGGCTTTTCTAACTCCTTGATGAATGATGAAGATAATGATTCTCCGTTTGTATTGCCTGTAAGTGATGAAGTTTCTGCACTTGATAATTCTACTGCTTCATCTGAAAATATTGCATCAAATGATTCATCTGAGCCTCAAGACATCTCATCAGAAATTCCTAGCATCTCTCCTGAGACTACACCCCTAACAGAGTCAAGAGATCATCCTTTATCAAATGTCATTGGGGATCCTACTGTTGGAGTGCGAACAAGAAGTCAGTTACAGTGTGAATTCGCATGTTATGTTTCCTTGATCGAGCCAAAGAATATCGACGAAGCCCTGTGTGATGAATATTGGATAAACGCCATGCAAGAAGAACTTGGTCAATTTGTCCGCAATGATGTATGGGAATTGGTGCCACGTCCTGAGCAACAACACATTATAGGTACCAAATGGATCTTTAAGAATAAGAAAAATAAGGATGGTACTATCGTTCGGAACAAAGCGAGACTTGTTGCTCAGGGGTACTCACAAATTGAGGGAATAGATTTTGATGAAACATTCGCCCCAGTAGCCCGTCTTGAATCAATTCGTATTTTGTTTGCAATTGCCTGTCATTTTAAAATCACTCTTTTTCAAATGGATGTTAAAAGTGCTTTTCTAAACGGATTTTTAAAAGAGGAAGTTTATGTTGAACAACCAAAAGGTTTTATAGACTCAAAATTTCCAAATCATGTTTTTCGATTGAAAAAAGCACTTTATGGACTAAAACAGGCTACACGAGTATGGTACGATCGATTAACAAAATATCTTTTGGAAAAGGGCTACAACCGAGGGGGAGCGGATAGAACTTTATTTGTAAAACACTTAAAGAATGATTTCATTGTGGCACAAATTTATGTTGATGACATAGTATTTGGAGCAACTAAGGATAAGGATGCCAGTGATTTTGCAAAATTAATGACAAGCGAGTTTGAGATGTCAATGATGGGGGAGCTTAATTATTTTCTCGGACTTCAAGTTAAGCAAACTAAGGATGGAATTCACGTGTGTCAATCCAAATATGCAAAAGAATTGGTTAAGAAATTTGGATTGGACAATGCAAAGGAATTCGACACTCCAATGGGTACAAGCAACAAAGGACTTGGATTGAGTTTGGAAGGACAGAGCGTGGATGAGAAACAATACAGAAGCATGATTGGTAGCCTACTGTATTTGACTGCGAGCAGACCAGATATTGCGTTTAGTGTTGGAATTTGTGCTCGTTATCAAGCTAACCCGAAGGAAGTACATCTGAAAGCAGTTAAAAGAATCATTCGATACGTTAAAGGTACAACCACGTATGGCCTCTGGTATCCGATGGGAACATCTCTTGATCTAATCGGCTATTCAGATGCTGACTGGGCAGGCTCCGCAGATGATCGAAAAAGTACTAGTGGAGCTTGTTTCTACATTGGACACTGTCTGGTTGCTTGGCACAGTAAGAAACAAAATTGTATTGCTCTTTCCACTGCAGAAGCTGAATACATTGCAGCCGGGAGTTGCTCTACTCAATTAATTTGGATGAAAAGCTTACTGAGCGACTATCGGATTCCTTCTACCACTCTTACTATTCTGTGTGACAACACGAGTGCAATTAATATTTCTAAAAACCCTGTTTTACATTCTCGAACAAAACATATTGAACTAAGATATCATTTTTTAAGAGAACTGGTTGAATCACACATCTTACAACTTGAATATATTTCGACTGAAAATCAACTTGCAGATATTTTAACCAAACCTTTGGATCAAAAACGTTTTCTGCATTTAAGAAAGGCAATTGGTATGAACCCTTCAATCTAGATATATACTAGTGGGCCATAAGTCATGTGCATGTTGCATTTTTTTTTATGATTTTCGGTGTTTGAGAGTTGGTTGAATTTCTTGCATAATGTTGCTGTTTTGGGAGATGAGTTGATCTGTGACTTTAAGTATTTCATATTTAATTTTTGATTGATCACTGTCAGGGTTATTCTCTATTGACATATTTTTGAACGATCAAATCATTGAAATTCTATTTAGCATATTGAATCAAATTCAACACCTCATGCTTCGAACTTTGAATGTTGCAATTGTTTGTTTGATTATTAGTTTTGAGATGAATAACTCTTTCTCTGTTGTTGAAATTGCAATAATATTTTTGACTTGAGGGTTGCACTAATTTAGGGGGAGTCTTTCCAATTTTGGTTATGAAAATGTCTGATATTCAAGATGTGGAAAGAGTTACATCCCTGCTGGGAGTGTGAAAACTACCACCACATGGAGGAAAGAGCTACCACCCCGGTCGTCCGGTCAGTGTGTGCAGCTACCACATGTTGATTAAAGTATCTCTATAAGACAAAAGGAAAGTACCTTTCAGAATCCAAAATAAAATATATGCTCAAAGAGCTATACATCTTGTAGGTGATATAAGGTGGAATGTCAATAAAAAGATGCTCAAAGAGCCACTCCTTTCTCGAATTTTGTGCATAACTCAATTTGAACATATTATGTTAATTTCACGATTCTGAGAATTATTTATTCATTTTTTTTAAATATGATGGTAAAATGATACAATAAATTCCTAGATCTTGCATGGTGTGTGGGACTTTATTTTATATGTATTAAGAATTTTCATTGATTTTCGGGTCAACAATTTTGAAATTTTGAATATCCCTGAAATTGATTTTTTCAAATTTTATTTATGAAATTTTTATTTGAAGTTTTTGGAGATGAAAATTGGTTATTTTTGATGTTTGTACGTGGTGGAATACCTTATATTTTTTCTGGAATTTTCGGGCTTCAATTAAAATTTATTAAAAATTTCAGGCTCTGGGACCGGTCCCAGGCAGGAGAGACCGGTCCCTCCGCCAGACCCGATAAAGGGCTTTTCGCGTGCCTTCTTTTTGTACTGCCTTCAAAATTTATTTTTTCGTTCCTTGCGTTCTCTCTTGCTTCTCTCTTGAGTCCTGAGTAGGGATTACTCCTGATCTTCTCCGATTTGCTCTGATTTTAGGCATGTTTTTCGGATTTTGTTGCATTTATATCATATACTCCGAAAATGTGTTTCGTTTCCGATTTTTTGGTGATTGTTCTAGAAATCTTGCTGCATGTGCTCTTTTATGCTGTGATCTTGCTATTCGATCTGTTATTTTCATTTTCACTAGTATTTCTTCATCTTTTTGGTTTATTTTCGACAATTTTTCATGTTAAAACTGTTATTTTTTTTAAAACATTTATGTCGATAACCTGTTTTTGGTGCATGATTTGTGTGTGTCATGATCTTGAGGCCTCTAGGATTATCTAGTATTTATTTACCAATTTGCTCAAAATTTTTGATATTTTAAAATAAAAAAAAATTTCATATGCAAGTTTCATTATATTCAACAGGTGATTTTCGAATGTATTCATGGATTCTTGTGCTTGTTGTCCTTATGGCTGGGGGTGGTCGCGGAAGCAAACGACAGCGCTCCAAAGCTAAACGGCCGGTTGAGCAACAACCGGAAGATGAAGGGAGCGAATATGCTCCGGGCGACGAATCTGAGGAGGACGAGCCGGATTGGGATGCTTATGATCCGGAGGTGTTGGCTAAGGATACGGAAGGATGTGAGCAAAATGAAGCGATTACTGAATATGATTTTGACAAGTTGGGGTGTTGCCGAGCAGATTTACCCCCAGGGTATGCTTCAGATTAGATGTGTTGGGATTCCTCCTTTGGTCGTTTTGGCGCTTTCTGACAAAAAGGGGGAGATAGTTTGATGGTTTTTGATGATGATGATGCTTTTAGATTGAACTTTAGAACTTTATTTCGTTATGTTAGTTGTGTGAATTTAGGCTTTGATGTTGACTTAGTTTGATGTTAGTTTGATGTTCTTGTTTGAATTTTGATGAGTATGCTTGAACCTTGATTATTATGCTTTGAGAATGTTTTGCAGGAACAATTCAAGACTTCAAGACTCCATGTCTAAGTCATAGAGTCTGTATTAAGGTTGTGAAAGTTGTAATTTTTGTTTCTTGGACCGGTCATGCAGAAGATTATCGTTTGGTGATTGCGATGATCTTCTTTTTATTGTTTCTGAGTTGTGTACGAGCTTTATAGTATATTTTGTCACGAAATCGCCAAAGGAGGAGATTGTTAAGGATTTTATAGGTTGGCGGATTTCGTAATGTTGAATGGAGTCTTGAAGAGTTGATCGCAGAAGTTTTGAAGAAAAATGTTCAAATTGAAGAACAAAGACTCATTCGGAAAGCTTGACACCTAAGGTATGATGAAAAGATCATTTGTGGTAAAGATAACTAATTAGAATAAGTTCAGAAGGCTTAGATTGCTTTAAAATTACTTTTCTGAACTTTTCTGTGTTCTGGGACCGGTCTCTGAGTTCATGAGACCGGTTCCCCTAAGGTCCTCACTACGTAATTAGTGATGCAACCGGTTCCTGGAGATGAGAGACCGGTTCCCGAACCTTGGTTGTTCTGTCACGCAGCGAGGGACCGGTCTCAAGTTTGAGAGACCGATTCCCGAACGTTGTGGTTTTGGTTACGCAGCGAGGGACCGGTTCCTCACTTGAGAGACCGGTCTCTCACAGACCGGTCTCCTCGAGAGGACCGGTCCCTAAGGACGACACAGGTTTTTAAAAAAGATTTTTTGCAATCCTAGTCTACTTCTAAGTCTTCTAAACATATAAATAAGCTATGGGGGTCATCTAAAAAGGTGAGGCTTTGAATTTCTACATATACAAAACCCTAGAAACTTGTTTTTGATGTTCTCATGGATTTATTCTAATAACAAGTTTCTAACAATCAATATAAACTTGATTCTTCGTTTTTTACTCAAAATCTTATACGAGAATCGAGTAGATGTTTGATTAGAGATAGACCCTCATAGCTTATGGGATTCTAAAGCTTAATCACCACAAATCTTCGATTCAACAAGCTCCGGAAGGAGATTCGGCGCGTGGAGCTCGTGTGTAGCCGAGGATTCGGTGGACGCTTCGTGGAGTTGAGGCGTTGATGCTGCGAGGAGTTGCAGCGAGATCGATTGGAGGATTTCCATCGATCGAGGACCGGTGAAGATTGCTATCTACGGGAAATCGGTAAATTGAGTCGTGTATTTTTGTCAAAATCACTTGTACTCAAGTTTTCTTAGTGGATTTTCTTCGCGTGATCGGTCCCGTGGGTTTTTCACTCCGAATTGGAGTTTTCCTACGTTAAATTCTCGGTGTGCTGTTTTCTTTTCCGCTACTTTGTTTTATTTGCATCGAGATATTTGAGTTTGCCGTTTTTACACCTATTCACCCCCCTCTAAGTGTTACTTACCTTTTAGATCCTCGGGATCCATATCTCTCATGCTGATGCCATCCTATAGGGTGCCTTTGAGATTGGAGTAGTCCCGGGAACGAGATCCACTACAACCTCAATCTCCCTATCAGGTGGCATGCCTGGAAGCTCCGCTGGGAACACGTCTCCAAACTCCCGTACTACGGGAATATCCTCAATCCTAGGGGCGACATCCTCACCCCGCAACACAACAGTAGCCAAGTAGGCTACGCAGCCTCTACTAATCAACTGCCAAGCTCGAGAAGAGCTGATCGTCATCGCAAACAGCGAACTCTGGCATCCTCGGTACACAACCTCTGCCTGCCCCGGCTCTCTAAACGTCACCGTTCGATTCTTACAATCGATAGTGGCAAAATACTTAGTCAACCAATCCATGCCCAACACAACATCAAACTCCCCGAGTTTATGCAAAGCTAACAAGTCCACGGGCATGATCCAATTTCCAACCCGAACAGGGCAACTGGGACAAATCTCCCGAATGTGCAAAGAATGATCGGGTACAACAACTCGTCCCGGATGCAACAAGGATACAAGTGGGATGCCATGCAACTCGGCAAACAGCCGGTCTATGAATGAATGCGATGCACCGGTATCAAACAATGCTCTAACTCGAATACCATAAAGTAAAATAATACCTGCGACCACATTCTCGGCTGCCGCCGCCTCCTCAGTCTGGGCCGCATACATGCGCCCACTCGGGGCCTGTCGTGACCCTTCCGCCTGTCGCTGAACAGGTGGCCGTCCGGCCTGGTGATGCGCAGAAGATGTCCCCTGGCTGGGACCTGGCGATGCTGGTGCAGATGCCGAAGATGGCGCTTGCAATGGACTCCTCGGGCTGTCCGACTGAAAGTGGCCCTCCTGGCCACACAAAAAGCACCTGCCCCGGTTGCGTGAACACTGCAGCGGGTAATGAGGACCGCCACAGATCACGCAGCGGGGAGCCTGGCGACGATCGGGTCCTCCTCGCTGAGTAGACAAGCCACGTCCTCGCGACTGGCTCCGGCTCCTGGGGTGCCTCGGTGGCCTCCGTGGGCGCGTCTGACTCGCACCCTCAGCCGCGGGCCTCTTTCCCTTCCCTTTATCCAAACTCTCGCGACGCTCTTGCAAGTCCGCCTGTAATACACTGAACTTTTGCAAACTGCGGAGTTCGAGTATGTGGAATGGTGTGTGGATCACTCCTACATGTTCTAAAAGGTTAGAACAAGTGTTTGGATAA
>NW_017891940.1:0-10775 GCF_001540865.1 Ananas comosus | reverse complement strand
TTGTAACTGCAGTACCTGCAAGTGGGTCCTAGCGTCCATTACAAAAGATTTACCAGTAGAGTCACATAATATTTAGTTAATAGAAGAGTTACTTTAATACTAATTTAATTTGTCACACTCTGAGTTTCAACATCACTAGACTCGTCAACAGATCAGCTGCATATACATGATATTTTGTGGATACGAAGTAATAGAAGCACCTGCAACCAATATAAGAAATATTATTAGAAAGTAATAGAGCTATAAAAAGGAAAAATTTTTTTGTCTCATGTATATACTTGTAATGTTGATGTTATACTTTTGGGATATTATGTACATCTTGAATTACATGTATGTATATGAGACTATTTATTTTCTTTTTGTAGCTCTATTACTCTATAGTAGTTATTCCTATACTGGTTATATGTGCTTTTATTGTTTCGTATATACAAGACATTCTGTACATGTGGCGGATCTGTTGACGAGCTTGATGGAGTTGGAACTCGGAACATGACAGATTAAGTAAACAATGCCTATGTGTTGAGTATCCAGTATCTATATATGTATATAATTTTATATAATTTAGTGGTGGATGTAGTGACTGATTGAATTGAAGTTTTTTTTTTTTTTTTTTTTTTTTTTTTTTTTTTTTTTTTTTTTTTTTTGAGAGAGAGAGAGAGAGGTAGCGTTGGCTCTCACCGTTGCGTTGGCTTAAAATTTGAGGGTACGTTCGGTCTTAACTTTTGTGACTGTGAGTTGCAGAAGTGGTTAGCCCATTAGAAACCCAGTTAATTTTGGACCATTTTACATTGAATCTTGACCCACTTAGAGCCCAATTAGATTACACAACTCAACAAACACTTGTTCAAAGAAGTACATCACACATGGTGACGAGATAAAGGAAGAGATAAGCCACCTCTTCTTTTCCCTTTCCTCTATCCCCTCCACTCCACTCTGCTTCATTACTGTATCCAAGGGAGCGGAGCTCCACCGCCGCATCCATGGCGATCGCCGCCGCCGCCGCCGCCGCCACCGCAGCCGCGCTCTCCTCTCTCTCACTCCGCCCCTCCCTCCCCTCCTCCCTCCTCTCCTCGAACCCTAAACCCTCCTCCCTCATCCTCCTCCGCCATCCCCATCGGCCCCCACCAGCTCCTCTTCTCTGCTCCAAGCTCACCCCCTCCGCCGCAGACGACGCCACCGACGCCGCTGTTGCCGACGCCGGAGACGACGACGACGACGACGACGACGCCTTCGACCCGCCGTCCCCGCCAGAGGGCTACGTGCCCCCGACGCCCTTCGACGAGCTCCCCCCGGAGACGGAGGAGGAGATCGCCGCGGCCTACGAGGAGATCTACGGCCCCGCGTTCAGCGGCGTGAGCGTGCTCGGGAACGACGTGTTCGCCATGGACGCGAAGCTCAAGAAGGCCGGGGGGCTCCTGGGGCGGCGGAAGAGGGAGAAGCCCAACGACGGGTTCGAGGAGAGGGTGGTGCAGGTGCGGAGGGTGACGAAGGTGGTGAAGGGGGGGAAGAAGCTCTCCTTCAGGGCCATCGTCGTCGTCGGCGACAAGAAGGGCCACGTCGGCGTTGGCGTCGGGAAGGCCAAGGAGGTCGTCGACGCCATCGCAAAATCGGCGGCGAATGCGCGGCGGAACATCGTCACCGTGCCCATGACCAAGTACTCCACCTTCCCCCACAGGTGAGGATGGAGCTCCATGAGCCAAAACCCCAATTTTAGCCCCTTTACATGTTTTGATGTTACCTTTATGGTTGAATTGATAGAAATTTACTTGTGTTGTTGAGTTTTTAGATCATGCAGTGGCTAATTTCTGCATTAATTTTGTGTTAGTTTCATGAATTAGATCCATTAATTTCAGCTGTTCTGCTCAATTTGCTCCTCAAAATTTGGTGTGTTTAGCTAAAAATGTATGGACATAGCCTCAACTATAAGCCATTTCACATAAACCCTCAACTATTATTCTTCTGATTGGCACCTCCTCTGTTTTCGATTGAATTGGTGATTCATTAAAATTAATAGTTTCGACAGCTATCAACTGTTAATAGTTAATAATATCTGCAGTACCAAGAACAGTTAAGTTTAATGAAAATGCTGTTATATAGTTTATAAAACTCTCAATTTGATTGTTTAAGATAACATAAATTAAAGAGTCAAAAGTTAAAGGGGTATCAATCAAAGAATAAAGAGGAAAAAGGTGAGGGCTCTATTTCCGAGTGTCATATATTTGAGGGATTTCGTGTTCATTTTTTCCCTAAAGTTTATGATCACTGTTTAGAATTGCTAATGTAGATAATTCATGGAGTTAACCATCGAGTATTCATGTAGGCTGTATCGTTTTCCTTCCAGTTCGTCATGTTGGTGTCACATGAATGTATTGTGGTTGATATATTAGGAGCGCTTATTCCAGTTATCGCGAGCAGCATGTAGCTCTGGGCAGCAAGTCTCAATTTCTGCTCTAGATAGGGTAATTTTCATAAAGAGATATAAATGAAGAACTTTGGTTAGCAAGTATTTCACAGCATAACATTTAACACTACTGGAACTTTTGAAACTCAACCCACAAAGGACCACCATGTTGTGTACTCCAATTGCTGTCTTTCTTTTTCCCCACCAACAAGCTTCTTCCTGTTCAAGGAGTTTTCGCTTGGTAGTCACACTGAAAGGTTTAAAAGCTTGACGTTCAAGGTTTATTTACTTCATCTACGCCTATCGCTTGAGAATAATGGTCGTGCTCATGATTTCATTGTTACCCCAAAGATTGATCTAGTAGGAAATGGGTCTCAGAATATATGTTAATACCCCCATTCATGTGCTTGATCAGTATGAAAGACACGTAAAATATTAATAGGTGAGGTAGGAGATGGAAATTTAACCCATTATATTATGCAAAATTTTAATTTGTTACATGTTGAAGGTGAAAATTGAACCCATGATCTCACAGAATGAAGGAGTTTTGAATTGAATCTAATATCATATTACCCAAAAGATTGATCTAGTAGGAAACAAGTCCAAAAATATATATTAACATTTTTGACTGTCCACAAGAATAGTTTTTTAGTGCTACGCACTTTGTAAGATGAGTTTGAGAAGTTCTTTATTGATGCTTCCCAGAACTTCTCGCTTTTGTTCATATAGAATGGCTCGTAGAGCTATAGAAATTTAGGAACTTGTCTGCATACAAGTCGACATTTATTGCTACTGTTTACTTCACCTGCTCAAAAGTTTAACTCTGTCCATTTGGCTCACTTGTAAATTAGAGCTGATGGAGACTACGGAGCAGCAAAGGTAATGCTGAGGCCTGCTTCGCCCGGTACAGGTGTTATCGCCGGTGGATCTGTGAGAATCGTACTGGAACTGGCCGGTGTCGACAACGCTTTGGGAAAGCAATTGGGTAGCAAAAACGCGCTCAACAACGCGAGAGCGACCGTGGTCGCTACCCAGAAGATGAGGCAGTTCCGCGAAGTCGCTCTCGAACGGGGAATTCCCATGGAGGAATTATGGAAGTGACTAAACCTGTTGCAAAACCCGATTCTTTTGATTATGTTTCGATTACTCCTTTTTCGCTTGTATTTACCGAAGAAATATTGTAACCTGTTTCCTTTTCTTATATGTTTGTTTTGTTGTGGAATTGATTATGATGTGTGGGTGGAGAGTAAACGTCTCAGGATTTTGTAATTATGTTTCTCATTAAGTTCTTGATCTGAGGATTTTCGCAACATTAGTAGATTGTTTGCAAATGATTTGCAGAGAATGGTCCTTCTAAACTTGAAAACTTTATGAAAACTATTTTGAATCTACTAAGTGTTCAAATTTGTCCTTCAAACTGGAACAAAAAGGAAGGGAACGTTAAATCTAAAACGAGATGTGCGGTGGAAAATAAATCAGCTTTTGGAAATGGTATCATGGCATTTCTCTGTCGTATTCAATTCCAAGGAATTTGGTGAAAACAACTAGAAAAAAAAAAAAAAAAAACTGTAACCATGGTCAAAAGAGGTCATGAAAAGTGGATTTCAAGCTCAAAAGGGCACACTGATGACATGTATTCCATATGGATTTGAACGTGGATTATGAATGGATTTAACAATATTAATTACAATATTTATCCGAGCTCTTAATTTGGACCATTATTATGTAGACACCATATATATTTCGTGTGTATATAATGGGTGACAGTGGTCTGCAGTTAGGATGATAGTAATTTTTAGTTAAAATGATAGTATGACAGATCTAATGCATTATAATTATAAGACTATGTCATTGCCGAGGATTAATCAAATCATGTCTTTGTGGATGATCTTACTCGTGACTCATTTTTGAATCTTTTTTAATTTGAAATAAATGTCTGATTAATTAATTAAAGTACATATCAAAAGGTGCGTTGCCCCTCTAGTCCCTGAACCTATCTATACAAGAAAAGTATTATTTAAGAAGTAGATCAATAAGGAACAAATTGCTCTCCTATTTATTCTGTGGATCCTAGATAGAGTACTTTACAAAGAATAAGGAACAAAAGAAAAAAAAAAAACTCCTAGCTAGCTTATTGTTGTCCACAACTCCCAAATTAAGTTGTTTTATATTCATTTTTTCTCGTAGATTTAGCTACAAAATGAGACAAAAGGATTAGAAGAAACAGAAATAAAGAAAAAAAAAAAAAAGGAATCTGAAAATAGTGTATGAAACAGCTGCCATTCTCAGAGCCCAAACAATGAATTGCATCAAAAGTAGTGCCGAAGTTAAAATCTTAAAAGGATAGAATCACTGAATCAGCACATAAGAGCCATGCACGCACGCGCAGTAGTTATACATGAGTCTCTCTATTTTGGTCATTTTCCTATAAATATTTGTGATCTTTTAAGCTCAAACCTATATCTGAAGCAATATTTGAATACATGAATATTTTATTTAAAATATTTTTTTATTTACTCTCAAAAATATGTAGTATTTGATTGATAATAAGTATGATTAAATATTTAGAATGAATTTTATATAGTCTTCAAATTTTTTTTTTTTAGAATATAATAAATTAAAACACACGTAAAATCTGCTATCTTACTAACTCATAGATGCAAGTATATCTTAAGAAGCAAAAAATCAAACTCCTAGCCAAAGACGAAGCCAAAAATTTATCGTTGAAGGAGCCAAAATTTTATATAAATTAGGAATTTGAAGTGATAAATTAGGGGCTAATAAGAGATTAATCTTCTTTTCTTTTGCCACTCACTTTTATAAAGTTAAATTGAATCAATTGATGACCAGTTATACAAAATTTATATATTTAATAAAATTTTTTTATAGTTATTTAATTTAACCATATTCTTAATTTAACGAGTTAGAAAAATTCAACTAAAAATTAGAAGATAAAGAGGTATCAATCCAAAGAAATAAGCATACTTTTTTATTTGATAAGAAGTAATCAAAATTATTAAATTGGATAAACTCTTTATTTAATTGAGAAAAACTTCTCTGTTGAAAAAAAATCAAATGTCAAACTAATGTCCATCTAAGAAATTAAAGTTAAATTGCAATTTTAGAATGGCCTATAGGCCAGTGAGGCAGTTTCCACACATATTATTAACCTATCTTAAAAGTATAAATATAAACTTAGAACTAATTTACAATAATTGAAAGGTTGATATTTTAAAAACCAACATGCTTTTGGTGTAATATTTTGTATGGGAACCACTTAGTAACATCTAAGCACATATCACTATTTAAATTTAAACTAATTATTTTGATCTCTAGCTTTGAGTTTCTTCATCCAAGGGCACTAAGAAACACAGTGCATAATTATTAATTACATTATGTCTAAAATAACAATTTAATTACTATGCAGCAACTATTCCAACAAAAATAAAAAAAAACAACATACACAGAAGCATATTATGGAACTATATATATACTTATATGTTTGTTTTTTTCCTCTTTTTTACTTCTTACCGCAATTTCTACGATTGCTGCTCTAATTAATCCACTTTCTCCTTCACCTTTTCACCCATCCACTCATCAAACCAAACCTAACATATTCTCTCTCTCTCTCTCTACCCAACTAATTAATTAATTCTTATATATTTATATTCATCTATTACCACTTTATATATATCTTTCTACGTTCTCATGTCACTAAAGAAACAAAAGACAACAACAAACAAAAAGAAAAGCAAAAGAAAGGAAAAAGAAAACGACGCATATAGCATGGTGGAACGGTTGCCCAATTGATGACTATTTATGACCACCCTATGGAATTGTTGACGACGTCGACGTCGTCGGAGGCGGTGGCAGCAGCGGAGCTGCTTCTGCAGAAGCAGCTGAAGAAACGCCGGGCAAAAAGAAGTTATTCCAGAAGCCAGACCCATCACCACCAGTAGTAGTAGCTATAGTCGGTGCAGCAGCAGCAGCAGCAGCAGTAGTAAAAACACGCGGAGTTCCGGGTTGGACGAATAGGTTCGTCGCGATCGTCGCCTGGAGAAACGGCGTCAGAGGACGATCGCCGAGGACGTTGAGTACCGTTCCATGCGGCGGCACGTGCGGAAAATTCATGTTGTTGTTACTATAGGGTTGGAAACCCCTCAATCCCCCGAAAAATTCTCCCGGATTGATCGCCGCAGGACGCAACGCCAACCCCTCGATGCCGCCGTGGAAGATTGGCGTTGGTGGCGGCGGCGCCATCGCGGCGGCGGCGGCAGCGGCGTCGGCGATGATGTTGAGCTTGGGAAGTTTGCTGGAATTGGGCGTCGGGAAATTCGGATCGGCGGTTCTACTTTTGGCGGCGCGCTTCTTGCCGCCACCGCCGCCGCCGGGGGGGACGTTGCGGAGGGCCCCGCCGTGGGTCCAGTAGCGCTCGCAGGCGCGGCAGTAGTGCCGCGGCTGCGAAGTGTTGTAGTTGTTGTAGTAGCAGAATTTCGTGTTCGTCGAACCGCACCGCGGGCACTGCAGGGGCGGCGGATGCGGCGCCTGTCGCTGCTGCTGCTGCTGCTTCGGCTTTCGTGCCTCCGCCGCCATCAATATAATTATAATAAATTCACCACACCACCACCACCACCACCACCACACACTCTTTTGTATAACTCAATAAAAGTGATTACTAGCTAGTGCAATCCAAGAAGAGAGAGAAGGTGTACATATATATATATATATATATGTATATATGGCTTTGTGGTGAAATGAGAAGGGTGGTGTGGTGAGTTACATGTATATAATAGAGTGGGTGGGGGTTTATTAAGGTACTAGGAATATTTACTTCAACGTGGCTCGCTGTATCCACTGGAAAATCTCGAAAACAACGGGCGCAGAGAGAGAGAGAGAGAGAGAGAGAGAGAGAGAGAGAGAGAGAGGAAGAAATAAAGAGAGAGAGAGATTGGAGAAGTGGGTTAATTAAGTAGAATCCGGTTGGAGATATCCAAAGATATACTGGGACTGTAGAGAATTAGTGGAGTGAATATATGGAAATATATATGGTTCAGGGTGCAAATGTTACTAATCTAGAGATAGATAGAGAGAGAGAGAGAGAGAGAGAGGGAAATAGATGAACCCACCTCATCAGTGTAGAGTTGCACCTTCTCTCATCATCTTCTTCTTCCTGGCCTTGGTTTTCTTTTGTGAAAGTGAGAAAGAGTTGAGAGAGGAAGAAGAAGAAGAAGAAGAAGAGGATAGAGAGAGAAATAGAGAGAGAGAGAGATGCAAAGAAAAGGTGACAAGGTAGCAGTTGTAGAATGGTTGGGAGGAGAGAAAAAGAGGAATGGGTTCAACAACAAATGGGCTGTGGGGAATGGGCCCAATTAACCCAATACGTTAGAGAGAGAGAGACAGAAAAATAGAGAGAGATAGAGCGGGTGCGGCGTTGACACGCCTCCCGTAGCACTACGTTGGGAGCTGTGAAGAGCTTAATTCGTTCCTGGGTGGGTTTAGTTTAATTATTTTAATTAGTTCTCCGAGTAGTGTAGAGATAGAGAGAAATTAAAACCTTTGGTTTTCTCTCTCTAAATCCCTTTCCTCTCTATCTCTATCTCTTCATTATTTAGTAGCAGTAATTAGTCATCTTCACTACAAAAAAATATAGGACATTTTTTAGACCACCAAGCCACTTTATAATATAACAAATATTGATACTTTAAAATATATCATCACATAAATATTAGAATATATTTCATAGATACTTATTATAAGTGTCGATATATACGCGGTGACTTTTTATTTGTCATATTTTAATTGATATTTTTAAATATAATACAAAACTATATTGGAGCGCTTTTGAGCATCGTTACATATTTTAAAAAATGTTCTTACTATCAAAACCACCATAAACATTACTTAAGTTCTTTTTTAATTAAGCTAATGCGTCATACACTGAGGGTGTGCATCTTATATTGTGCATAATAAACATGTCGATCGAGTGGAAGCTTAAAGGGATTTCCATATAGCTAGGGAGTCCAATTAATTATACTTGCTCTACAATTTTACCGCACTTTTAAATAGAACTGTAAAAACTACTAATAGCTCTTTAATTGTTAATTTCTCTAACAGCTTTTTTGTTGCAGCAGTGCTCTAAATAGTTTTGATTCCGAATGGTTTTTCTAAATATAAAAAACTTGATTCCATTCATGATTTGTACTAATGAACTTGATCATCGTATCAACCTGTATCTGTACCCGTAACCGTGGGATCGATACCGATGGATTAACTAATTCTCGACAAATATATATATATATAGGCTAATGTTACTATCCTATTAATAGGATAGGAGCACTTGTCCTATCAAGTTGTTCTTGATGATCGAGATTCCGAATCGATGATCGGAACCGTTGAAGTTGATCTAGAGTATTTGAAATATCTAGAAACTAAATTTCATAAATTTTGATAATGGTTTACACGGTGATCAAAGTGTCGTAAAATCGACAATTTTTAACGGCCTATATGAGCCCTTTGCTTGTTTAACGGTGTAGAGCAATCCAAATTGCTTGAATTTTTAATAGCAAATTTTTATACTATTTAGATAATGTTTGATAACTCTGATTACGAACTGAGAAAGTCTAACATCTATTTTAAGAAGGTTATTCATTTATGACCGTTCATTTTTCAACTCTTAAGATGAACTTGATGATGATTTTTAAATAATACAAAATTTGGTTTCTAAACATTTCTAATTATGTAGATCAACTTCAACGGTGCCGATTATCAATTTGAAGTTCCGATCATTCAAATCGATTTGATAGGACAAGAATCCCAATCCTATTAATAGGATAGTAGCCGGACCCATATAGGCTAATGCTTACTTATTCTATTAATAGGACTATCAGCACTTTGTCCGACCCTCTTTATTATATGATATTTATATATATATATATATATATATGTATCTGTATATGTATATATGTGTATATGTATATATATATACATATATATACAGCAGAGCTGCTGTGCTCTCAGGAGCACGGAGGTCTCCGTGCTCTTGAGCCGTTTTTGATGATGGAGTTTTCGAATCGACGATCGGCTCCGTTAAACTTGATCTACCGTATTTAAAGTTTCTAGAAAATAATTTTTGCGATTTTTCGATATCATTTACCTAGCAATCGAAAGGATTCAAAATCAATAATTTTTAATGGCTGAAAATAAAAATCCTATAAAAAGTGTGATATAGCCCTAAAATTTTCGATCAGAAATATTGATCTTGTTGTAGATAATATAAAGAATTTTGTATCAAAATTTCATCTGATTTGAATACTTTTACACCGTTAAACTTGAAAACAGTAGATATCAACAATTAAAAATTATTGATTTTGGACCCTTTCGATCACTAGGTAAATGATATCAAAAAATCACAAAAATTATTTTTTAGAAACTTCAAATACACTAGATCATGTCTAACAGAGCTGATCGTCGATTCGAAAATTTTATCATTGAAAACGACTCAAGAGCACGGAGGCTTTCGTGTTCCTGAGAGCACAGCAGTCCTGCTCTATATATATATAGACCTAGGTTGGAATACTATCAATAGTATCAAGTATTTGGTGCTATTAGATTTTGGGTCATTGGATGAAAAAATATATAGTTAGGGTAATGTGGGCCCCCCTAGGGTTTAGTGAGTAATTAGTTTAATAGTATAATCTAATGGGTGAAAATAGTTCTAAATCTAACGATGGAAAACTTGATAGCACCGAATGCTGGTGCTATCAATAGTATCCCAATCGAACTATATATATATATATATATATAGAGAGAGAGAGAGAGAGAGAGAGAGAGAGAGAGCTAGGCTGGTATACTATCGGTAGCACGGAGGCCTCCGTGCTACCAAATTGTTTTCAGTGATGCGGCTTCCAAATTGACGATCGGTTCCGTTAGACTTGATCTACACTATTGAAAGTATTTGGAAACTAAATTTTCTAATTTTTCGGCATCATTTACCTATCAAACGAGTAGTCTAAACATGAAGGGCTGAAAATAAAAATCTCATAAAAAATGATGATAAAAGATTTTAATTTAAGATCAGAGGTACTGATCTTATTCTAAATAGTGAAAAGAATTTTCTATAAAATTTTATCAGATTTGGATTGTTTTACACCGTTAAATTCACAAACGCGTCACATCTACCATTAAAATTGTCAATTTTGTGACCTTTTGATCACTAGCCAAATGATGTCGAAAAATTATGAAATTTAGTTTCCAAATACTTTTAATAGTGTAGATCAAGTCTAACGGAGCCGATCGTCGATTTGAAAGCCGCATCATCGAAAACAACTTGGTAGCACGGAGCGCTCCGTGCTACCGATAGCATAGTAGCCGGACT
>NW_017891939.1:4714-10776 GCF_001540865.1 Ananas comosus | reverse complement strand
CTATTCGCGGAGCGGACGAGCTGCGCACGCGGGAGCATTTGCGGACGGGTGCTTCAAATCCTTCGGGAGGGAGAAACTATTCGCGAACTAAAGAAATTAATTTCTGCTTCGACTGAGGTTTGCCTTCTTAGGGCATGTAATTTCGAGCGGTGGTGGTTGTCGGTTGACCCGAGGGAAAGTCGAAGCCGATCGAAGAATTGGCCCAACGCCCGACGATGTCACGGAGTCCGAAGCTTTGTTGGGTTACCGGGCTATTATCGACGGTTCGGTGGAAGCGCTTTCGAAGATTTGCTAACTCCAACTTCACCGGTTCTACTCAGAAGGGCAGTCAAAGTTTATTTGGAGTGCGACGAGATGTGACAAACCTTCCAACGAGGTTCAGAAGAAAAATGACGTCAGCTCCAATATCGCCTTACGGTCGCAGGGCGAGACTTGTGGTCTATAGCGCGCATGCCTATCTGGTGTGGGGTGTGTCCTGATGCAGGCGGGCGGGGTGATAGCTTATGCGTCGCCCGTCAGTTAAAAGGCCATGAGAAGAATTATCCCATTCATGACTTGGATGTTGGCTGCGAGATCTTGCGCTAAGCGTGGGAGGTTACTACCTCTAATACGTTGCACCACTGCGGAGAATTATACCGACCACAAAGTAGTCTTTAAGTACCTGTTACCCAAAAGGAGGCTAAACCACTTACCTGGCAGCGGCATGGTCGGTTAAACTATTGACAAGACTATGATTATCACTATTTCTCTACACCCGGCAATCGGCAAATGTCGCGGTCGCGATTCGCCCGGCTTAAGCCGAAAGTCGCCGCGACGAACCTCGCTTTAGATTTTACCACAGAACACCCTCATGGCTGGAATATGGCAGCGCCTGAGGCCTGAAGTGGTCGCCCTTTAGGTCACCGACTCAGTTGATTGGACTCGTTGTTCAACCGACACTTGTTGGAGAGGATCAAAAACTTTGCAATCTGCGAGTCCAAGTCTCCAAAAAGGTGCAGCGTAATATCGAGGAAGGTCAAGGCAGGCGATTTCAGTGGTGGACGCGGTGGCCGCTTCGGTTTCGAAACCGTGGCTGGTGCCGAGGCATAAAGGGCTTTCGCGAGTTAATTCTGCGCCATAAAGCTCACCGCTCATGACGCGGATTCACCGGGCGCACAAAACTGTATCTATGATTGAGGGCACTCATGGTGGCCGGGGGACATGAAGGCTGATATTGGGCGCTTCGTTGGCAAATGTGCTTGCCGTTGACTGTCAGCAAGTAAAGGCGGTAGCGCGGTTCCAGACGGAAGCTTAAAGCTTTAACCTATTCCCGTTGGAAATGGGGACATATCTATGGATTTCCTCGTTTGGCGCTTACCTCGAGCTCGACTAGCCAGGGGGGCCACGACGCGATCTGGCGGTCGTGGATGACTTGACCAACGTCAGGCACACTTTTACCATCGCACACCACCTGGGGGAGATAAATTGGCCCGCAAGTTACTTCGACGAGATAGTGATATTGCACGGGGTTGCCGAATATCGATTGTTATGTCGCGATAGAGACCCTAGTTTACCTCCACACTTCTGAAAAGCTGCAGGAGGCCCTTGGGCACACGGCCGACTTTTAGCACATGCATCATCCCCAGACAGAACAGGCAAACGAGAGGACCAATTCAAGACCCTGTGAGGATATGTGCGACGCGTGTGTCATCGATACAAAGTGAGGATTGGTGGAAGTTATTTGCCAATGGCCGAGTTCGCCGACACAACAGTTATCACGCTAGTGTGGAGATGACCTTCAAGACTCTTTATGGGCGCAAGGCGCCTCTCCCATTTATTGGAGTGATGTGGGCGAGCGCACGAAATTTGAGCCCGCCGATGTGTTTGCGGGAGCGGTAAGAAAAGGTGCCGCCTTACGCTCGCAAACGGTTGCTCTCACGGCGCAATCGTCGACAGAACAGAGCCCATGCAGATAGCGGCCCGGCGAGATTCTAGAGTTTACGGTGGGACCGTGTCCTCTTGAAGGTCTTCCCTATGAGGGGAGGTAAGGCGATTCCGGGTTGTGGGGAATGAATCCGATATATTAGGCCCCTACTTAGGATCATGTGAAGCGGATTGGACGGTGCCTTCGGCTCGCCGTTGCCGCCGGAAGCTTAGCGGATTGCTGCACAATGCTATTATCCACGTCTCCCAATCTTCGCAAATTACATTTCCGATCCCCGGCATGTAATGCTTCATGAGCCGCCGGAGCTTCAGAAGGACCTGCAGCCACGAGAATTCCCGGTATCCGCAATTTACCGCTCGGTGAACGTGCGCAAGGTGAGCGAATCGGGAAAATTCCCATATGTCCGAGGAGTTGCGGTGGATGGAGATCATGAATATCGCGAAGCACCTGGAGAGCTCGAAGGAGGAGATGAAGTCGAATCCATCCTCGCCTGTCGAGGTAATTGAGGTATGAATTTAGAAATTTGAATTTTGAATCAATTTTGGTAGTATTGAGTTTCGTTTTGAGCGACGAAACTCTCTTTAAGCGTGCGGAAGATGTAAGGAAGTGAATTCTCGAACTCATGAGCATTAACTGCTCGAACCAGAATCGACTAGTTGTCTGAGTGCGTAAGCTTCGGAAAGCCGAAAGGCGTTATAATGACAAAGTGCACTTGAAAGAAGGGGCGCGCGAAGCAGACCAAGCTGCAAAACGTTGACCTGTGAGCAGAATTGCCTCTCGCGGACGGTCCCTTGGCAGCGAGGGACGGTTCCATCACGCGGTGTTGCGGAGGTCTCTGATGAGACGGTTCCCTGAGTGGCAGGGACCGGTTCTGTGTGTTCGAACGTTGCTGTGGCGAGACGTTAGCCAAATTTGCTAAGTCCCGAGGAATGCCAGCTCTCGGAACCGGGCTCTCGGACAAGGCACCTGGTCTCCCGGGGACCGGTCTCTCAGCGAAGAGGACGGGTTCCCGACCCGAAATCCCCTCTGCTCGAAAATGCAGCTTATTCGGGACCGCGTCTCGCCCGAGCTGAACCGTCCCTCGCTGCGTCAAAATGCCAGAGAGGGCTGGATCTAAAGGTGAAAAGATGACGGGGCCATTTGACAAAATGGCCTTTATAGAGTGGGCCCCTCTTCTCCCTCTCAGCTGCTTTCTCTCTCTCTTCTTACCCCCTTTTTTCTCTCTTCTCTAGAAAGAAAAAAAAAGAAAAGAAAGAGAAGAAGAGAAGAAGAAGAAGGAAGGAGAAGAAGAAGAGAAAGTAAGCGAGAAGAGAAAGAAAGGACTAAGATGAAGGAGGAGAAGATATCTTTTCTCTCCCCTCTCCCTCAAGCTGAGGAACCCTTGTAGTAGGGGTAAGCTCTAAACCCCCTTTAATGTATTTTTAGGGTTTGGTTTTAGACTTGTAAATGGGTTCAAATGGAACCTATTAGGATAATGAAAAAGGTTCTGAGCTCGAAATCGAAGGCTCGCACCACGATTTCTCCTGTTAGTTGAGACCTAGGGTTTGTAATGGGTTTTTGCTGGTAAATCTAGGGTTTGATCTATTTTTGAGGGTCGTAATCTAACTTGCTAGTATCTCTGAACGCCTCGTCGTGCGAAAACGGTTTGCGATCGACGGGGGTGCGGAGATTATCGCGATCGGAATATCGTAGCGGCCGCTTTGCCCGAGGGAGTTTAGGCGGCGTGCAAAGAACCGCAACGTGCGTTTTTCATCGCGATCGCCATAGAGGTGGTGCGTGTCCATCGAAGCAACGGCTCCTCCTATGGTCTTGTTATATCATTGCATTTGATCTTGTATTATTGATTATAGGATTAGTATGCATTGCCTTTTCTTTGATTATTTCCTGATGAGTATACGTCGCGTTACATTGGCGATAATGGGATTATTGGATTGATAAGGATTGGGCGAGTATGAATCTATAATGTAGAGAGAAGTGTATTGAAAGAGAAGTGGCAATCTAGTAAGTAGGTAAACTATGAACGAGTGGCATCTAGTCGATTCGCGAACAAAGGTGATTAGTATTCTAGTCTGTAGTGTATATGCAACTATGGCTATATGATGATCATTGTGACCTAGAGGACGGTATCCTCGAGCTTAGAGATGGATCTGTAGAGGTCTGTAAATTTGGGATGGAGCCCAACAAGTAGTGCTGCTCCGGATTTGTCACGCCAGGGATTGCCTATATGGCCCGCCGCACTGTCTCGGTGTCCGGTAGAGTGAGTTGATCTTCCCTACGTATCGAAGATGGCTAGTGACGCTGTAGGCGAGCCTCTCGCGTAAGCCTGAGATTAATGAACAGTAAATGAGGTTTAATGAATCAGAGTAGTAGTTCACCCTTGACATGATAATGTGTTAGTTTGTTACCTAATTTTGCTACATGCATTCTATATTATGATTGGGAAGTGCATAGCTTCATTTTCGTCATTTACAGCTCTCTATCTATCTATCTATCTATCGATTATCTACTTCATGCCGCTTGGACTAGTGCGGAGACGGCGGAGTCGGCGGCCGAACCCACTGGGAACTAAGGAAGTTAGTTCTCACCCCCATTTTACCACAGGTTCCAGTTCGGGTGTCCCCGGTGAGCATGAGGATCGCGGTAAGGGCCCGGCGTTCTAGTCGCATTAGCTACCTCCTTTTCTTGCATTAGCCGTCACCCCTTTTGTATTTGAGAGTAGATGTTGTATAGGGTGAGGGTTGAGTGCTTGTATTTATATTTTGGAAGAATGTAAAAGATGTATCTAAATGAATATAATAGATAGTCTCTTCTCTCTTATGTACTTGTATATGTTTCTATACTTGTATCTTGCTCTCGTCTTGTTAGCACTTGTTGTGCTCTTGTGATTGTGTACTTATGAATTGATTCCTGGGTAAATTCTTGTACATGATCGTTTGCTTAGCCTTGGGCGGACAGGGGAGACTCTGTCCGTTCGGCGTCTGTTCGACGCGCCCGGGGCCGGACCAAATTGGTAGCGGTCTCGGGGCGTGACATAAGGGGTGGAATAACCCCTTAACCCCCAATTTATACCCAAACACCACTCTTTTGGGGTGGGGTTAGTAAACCCCACCCCAAACCGGGTTAGTGGGGTTTACTAACCCCACTCCCCCTCCCAACTTTAACCCCGCACGCATTCCGAGCCCTCACCTTTTTCTTCTTTATCAATCATTAACCCCACTCCCCCTCCCAACTTTAACCCCGCACGCATCCCGAGCTCTCACCTTTTTTCTTCTTTATCAAATCATTATCTTCTTATCCCACCTACTCCAACCAAACACTTTTTTTTACTATCCTATACTAACTCCAACCTCCTACCAAACACAAAAAAATTTTAACACCATTTTAACCCTGAACTTAACCCTATCCCTGGAATAGCTACTTTTTCTTAACCCCGAACCAAACGGGGGCTAGGAGACCACTTCATCCTAACCGCACTTCCCTTCATCCAAGGGCCGAAAACCTAATAGCACCAATGACTTGGTGCTATTAATAGTATAGTAGTCTAGTTCTATATAGAGTAAGGCTGCTATACTCTTATGAGTATAGATCGCTTCCTGCTCATAAGTTATTTTGGATGATGGGGCTTCCGATTTGACGATTCATACCGTTAAATATAATTTAAAGTATTCGAAACTCTTAGAAAATAAATTATGTAGTTTTTCTAAATTATAATAAAATCCATCAAGCGAACATAAAATGAATGGTTAAAATTAAACGACCTCCTAAAAAGAGAGGATCGGATACTTCAACTTAAGATCGGAGTTATTGATCTTTATTTAGATAGTGAATGAAATTGTTTATCAAAATTCAACCAATGTCAATTCTTTTACACTGTTAAACTTGCAAATGTTCCATACTAGCCGTTAAAAGTTATTAATTTTGAGATCTTTTGCTCATAAGATAAATGATGCCGGAAAATTATAAAATTTAATTTCTAAAAATTTTAAATGCTCTAAATCATATTTAATGATATGGATCGTCGATTTGGAAGCTCTATTATTGAAAACGACTTATAATACGAAGGCGATCGTACTCGTAAGAGCTAGTATAGTAGCCGGACTCTCTCTCTCTCTCTCTCTCTCTCTCTCTCTCTCTCTCT
>NW_017891939.1:2963-4695 GCF_001540865.1 Ananas comosus | reverse complement strand
AAACGGCTCAGGAGCACGGAGGCCTCCGTACTCCTGAGAGCACAGCAGCCCAACTATATATATATATATATATAGAGAGAGAGAGAGAGAGAGAGAGAGTCCAACTACTATACTATCGATTGTTGGATATGGCCCATGTGATTTATTCAAGGCGATCTATAAAGATTCAGTCGGAAAATTTTATTAGAAACTAAGATCGTACCATCTGCCATAATTTTGATTTCAATATCTGGATTGTAGACGACGGTTTTTGCTCGTGATTCGTCCTCGTTCGTGATCTGCAAGAGAGCGGAACATTTCGAGTCTAATTGCTTTATCCCTGGAGATGGAGCCGTAACAGAAAATTGGATTATAGTTAGACCGGGACTCTCGTATGTTACAAATTTATATATTACTTGATGTAAGGATGTTAAATCACGTCCGTCCATCAAAATGTGTTCAGATACATCCTAATCGCTCGATCTATCATTTTTATAGATCGACTTAAATAAACC
This sequence comes from Ananas comosus, assembly GCF_001540865.1. NCBI lineage: Eukaryota > Viridiplantae > Streptophyta > Magnoliopsida > Poales > Bromeliaceae > Ananas > Ananas comosus. The sequence continues at coordinate 4,201 of NW_017891939.1, read as the reverse complement.
GACTGTATCTTTATAGATCGTCTTGAATAAATTACGTGGGCCACATCCAATATTAATTGATTAGTACCAAGCTCTTGAAACTATCGAGTTTTTTGCCATTAGATCTACCATTTGATCATTTTCACCCGTTAGATTATACTATTCAACCAACCATCCACTCAATCCTAGAAAGCCACTATCATTCTAACCGCACATCCTTTCATCCAACAGCTAAAAACTCGATAACACCAAGTTTGGTATTATCGATAGTATAATAGTATAATTCTATATATATATGTATAATGTATGAATAATAAAGTATAAAATTAATTCGAATTCAAATCTGTCAGATTTTTATTTTTAATATCCATATTCGAAACTATATCCGTTTAACATCGAATAAATCCGCTTTTTTCGGATTTGGATTCGGATTCGAATAAAATTTTAGATATCTATATTCATTGACATCCCTAGTCTAACCTAAGCTACTATACAAATAGGCTCCTGTATAAGACAAGCATGTCTCGCACGTTCATCTCACGCGACATTAAATTAGTGGCATAATGAATTGCCAGGGTAGCTGTTTTGAACCCTATTTGTATGATGAAAGTGTGGATCGTAAATACTAATCAGCTATTCAAAAATACGTACCGATAAAAAAGATGCACTCATTATATTTAAAAAGTCAACCACGACGAGTCGTAGCCCCACTCAACATATTAAGCTACTGGGTCTATCATTACGGAGCAGAAAGCTAATTTGAGTCGCTTGCCGTTAAGTCTATTGTGAATCATTCACCGCATATAAAAAATTTAGGGTTTATATACCTGACCTGGCATAGTTGTGATCTACTCTCATAATAAAATTTTCACCAGAACTATTTTTAAAATTATAGAAATAGTGAGGATTATTTATTAAAAAATTCTATACCTAAGATGGCTAGCAAGATTCCTTGCCGCCAGCCATCCTCTCGTGTGGGGAATGGAAGTCGGGGGCCCCACACCAACACTCACTCGCTACCTTCCAACCTAACTCCCAACCTTTTCATGTGACGATTATGGTTCCCTCACTTAGTCCTGACCTCTTACTGCAGATGATCTGTTCCATTCACCGAATTTATTTATTTATTTATTATCATCTAGTCGTCAGTATACTGATGTGACACTGTAGGCAGATACTGCAGATGTTGATATCTCTCTCTCTCTCTCTCTCTCTCTCTCTCTCTCTCTCTCTCTCTCTCTCTCTCTCTATATATATAT
>NW_017891939.1:0-594 GCF_001540865.1 Ananas comosus | reverse complement strand
AGAGAGAGAGAGAGAGAGAGAGAGAGAGAGAGAGAGTTAGGCTCCTATGCTTTCGAAAGTGCGGGGGCCTACGTACTTATAAGTTGTTTTCGATGATGGGATGTCCGATTCAGCGATCGGTTCCGTTAAATATGATCTAAGGTATTGGAACTATCTAGAAACCAAATTTTATAATTTGTTGACTTCGTTTGTCTATTGAACGAGTAGCCTCAAAATGAACGGTTGAAAATAAAAATCTCATAAAAAATAATGATAAATGACTCAAATTTCATCGAAAACAACTTATAAGTACGGAGGTCCCGGTACTTTCGAAAGTATAGTAGACGGACTCTATATATATATATTTTTTTTACTTTTTCTATACATATATAATGTAAGATGATAAATATTTTTTACCTTTTTGATGAATGTATACAATATTTTTTTGACAATATAAATAAATTATGTATGATGGAGAATTTTTTTTCTTAAAATATATGAACTATCAATAAAAATTTTACTAACTTTCATTAGTACGAAAAATATAATAATATTGTAGTGTTCCTGAGCTTTGGATAGGATTGGCTTCAGTATTATAGACTGGTCGACATCTCT
>NW_017891938.1:0-10782 GCF_001540865.1 Ananas comosus | reverse complement strand
CACGGGATCGCGGCAAGGGGATCGCGTAGCTAGCTAGCGAGGAGCTTACTTGCCTAGGTGGTTTACTCTTTCTTTTGTAGTTGAGAGAGTGAGAGTTTTGTACCCTGTATAGAGACCACCTATGTATCTACTCTTAGCACTTGTATTTGGGATTTCCTCTTGCATTTACTTTATGCCTTATTTAGTGGATTTACAGCTTTTCCTCATCCTTTGTTGTAGCATTTAGACATTTATTATGCTCTGATACTCCTAGATGTCTTTTATTATTGCTTTTATTATTGTTGTTTTTAGACGCCTTATATGTTGAAGACATATGGCGGGTCTGGGCACGCGCCGGGCGGGCTTCTGCTGGGTCCCGGGGCGTGACAGACCCTTAGCTCTAAGATTGTATGTCATTGTGTCTCAATCTCAAGTTCTTTGCATTCTATGTTTTCAATCGTGTCATTACACTAACTCTAGTGTTCTTTATGCCACACCTGTTGCTAACTCTAGCTTTTATTCTTTGATGCCACATTTTTTATGCTAACTCTAGCTTTTACCGTTCTTTATGCCACACTTGTTCTCTTTGATGCCACACACTAACTCTAGTGTTCAAATACTCTAGCATTCATATCCTCTTTAATGCCACACACACTAACTCTAGTGTTATCTTTACATTTACTAATGCCACTCGATCTACATGTCATAGTGTCGCCTTTGTTTTTTTACCTCAACTAGGTTTTCATGTTACATCTCATGTATACATAGGGTTCTTAGGTTCTCAACCATCTCATAATGCAAATTGTACTCTCAACATGCAACATTCACATGAACATCATCTGATTTACCCTACAATGCATGCACGAACATTTGCTCATATGCTCAAGAAAGTGACACATTAGACATAAAAGGAATTTCAACAAGTTTGGAAAGCACCACCCATATCGTAGGCTTACTAGGGTGCTACGGTGATTTTCTTGGGATTTTTAGTCACTTAGTTTGCTACCTGCGGCAAAACGAAGCCAAATTAGGGCTTTTTGCTTATAACTTCGCATAGGCTTTTTGTAATGTTAAACCGAGCACACCAACGCGTCGGAAATACCCCCAATTAGATTTCTAGAGGGTCAATTTAACTTTAGAACCCTCACAAGTAAAAGCTCCAATTTGGGTGCCCTAGCTCCATCACATATACAAAACCCTAGTTTTGATCTCAAAGATAAGCAAAAGAAAGCTTAATCTACTCAAGAGATTCTATCAAAACCATTCTTAGCTCTATCAAAATCCTACTTTGGGTTCTACCATGAGAGGAGGCAAAGCTTACCTCAAAGCTTTCCCTTTTTTTGTGCTAATGGTGAAGGAGAGGGAGTTGCTTCACTCCTTCATTTTCTTCACCTTTTACTTCTTCTTCTTTCTCCTTCTTTTCCTTACTTTTTTCTTCTCCTTGCCTTCTAAAGAGAGAAAGAGAGAAGAGGGTGTGTGAGAGGGTGAGAAATGAGAAAAGAGCCCTCATAACCCCCTCAACATAACCCCACAATGCCACTTTTGCATTTGCGTCCCTCAACTTTAATCCTATTACACTGCCCAGACTGGGCATTTTTCGGGCTCGGGGACCGGTCTCTCGAGCAAGGGATTGGTCCCAGAGAGCTCTCCCGCAGCTCAGCAGGGCTCTCGCACGATGCAACCGATCTCTCCTGATAGGATCGGTCTCTCAGGGACCGGTCTCTCCCTGCAGGGACCGGTTCCCGAGAGCTGGTTTTTCGAGACTTAGCCGATTTTCCATCTCTGAGATTCTTCGCGTTCGGGGACCGGTCTCTCCCACCAGGGACCTGTCCTCGAGAGCTCAAAAGCTGTAGTCTGCAGATTTTTGATTCTTTAGCTCTCGAAGATCCCCAACAATGCACCTTTGCTCATTTTGACGCCTCTGGCCTTTCCGAAGCATACCAACCTCGCACTTTGGTTAATTTGACTAAAGTTCGATATTTATTTACCGAAATTTCGGTACATTACAAATCCAATCCTCTCAACTCGAGGATACCCTATCCACCTGGGCTAACTATAGCTCGGGAGTCCACCTATTCCAATGTTCATATTCAAGTGTTTTAACTGCACTAAGTTCTCATGCAATACTCATAACTAGGGATTTCCGCCTATCCCTAAGTTCATGTGTTTCTTCTACACTATTTACATGCCACTCGTTAGGTTGTCAACACTATTTACATGCCACTCGTTATGTTACTACGCAGCCATCGAGTTCATCTCCTATCTCGGCACTATAGGATTCAATGTCATGACCCAATCCTCTTCTATCCACTATTTCAAGTATTCAACTCACACTATGATATCAATTAGAAAGCATAAGGAATGGAAATGCACAATTAACATCCTACAATGCATATATGTAAGAGATGCAAGATCGATAGTGTACTAAGACATAAAGGGAAACCCGGTTGCGAGGTTCGAGTGATTCGCCGTGTTTTGAGCTTTCCAGATTTTCTGGTGGGTCGTTGACTGTGTTCCGACCTATGGCACGTGTCCCGAGATTTGTGGTACAAAGTCTTGCACCAAAACCCGAAAAAACGGAATTTGGCTGACTCTCGGATTGAGTTCTGGCAGGCTTGTACCGGTACAAGGTTGTGCTTGTACCGGTACAAGGTTGATGGTTGTACCGGTACAGCCATCGGAGCTTGTACCGGTACAGAGCCGCAGAGCCCAGCAACCCGAGCCTCGGGTTTGGATTTCGTGGACCTTGTACCGGTACAAGGGCCCGTGTACCGGTACAAGGCGGCAGATTTCACACAGTTCGAAACTGCAGGGGTGTTTTTGCTTTTGTAGCACTTCTATATTACCACCCACGCCCCTAGGGCTACTCTTTGAGCTTGCCACAGCAGAGAGAGAGGTAAGGGAGCTTCCTCTACCACCCCATTTGGATTTGATCCCCTTGTTGGCTTGGATTTTGGTGGATTTACTCTTCTTTTTGCCTTTTGTGCTATTTTCTCCATGGTAGAGAGCTTGGTGCTTGGAGTTGAGCTTGGTTTGAGGAAGATCACCACTTCTAAAGGGTTTTGATCCTTGTTTTGGAGCTTCTAGAAGGTAAGCAACATTTCCTTTCCCCTAGAATTGGGTTTTGGTGTTCTCTACTAGATGGAACCCTAGAATGAGAGATTAGGGTTGTTTTTGGGGCTTTTTGATTAGAAGCTTTTGGAACCAATCTAATGGGATTAGAACTTTGGAATAGGTTCCTTTGAATGTGATTTGCCCTTCCTTTGAGCTTTGGAGAGGGATTTCTACTCTTGAAGTGAGTTTTGGCCCTTTTTGCTTCTAGGTTAATGTTTGATCTTATAGTTGAACGTAACGCCCGTGTATCTCTTCGCTCAATACTTTTAGGGTATTTTGAGACTCGAGGACAACTTCGTTCGGCGAAACGAGGCCCTACGCGACGGTTCGGTGGGTTTGACCTAGCCTATATATGAGAAATTCTCACATATGGTTATATATGTTCCGTAAATGGGAAAAGCATGTATATTCATACTAAATGTATTTATTATGATTTTTAGAATGCTTAAAATGCATATGTTACATATGATGAAATTTTGGACCTCTATGTAGTAGAGAGTTGTTTGGGAGATCTATGGTTGCATTTAGTATTCTTTATGAGACTTGATTCCATGCTTCTATAGTGTAAATGAGTTCGGATTCATGCATTTAAACTTTAGTTTACTTGTGACATGAAAGATGACAAAATTGCCATTTAGAAGATGTGTGAACTAGAGAGCTAATGTCATCAAGCGGCATTGAGCTCGGGACATGTGTGAACCTAGTGGATAGGGCCATTGAGGAATGTGGAACATGCTTAAACATTAAATGTCTAAGTGTCATAAAGGGGCACTAGACCTAGAGAATGTTGGAACTTCATTTGTGACTTAGAACTAGATCTGCGAGATGCTAGTGACTATACCATGTTAGAGACATGAGGGTTGGATACTTGAGACTTGGACTATGCTTGCTTGCCATTTGTGCTCATTCGCACATGCTTGTGAGGGTCGCTCCCTACAAGTCGGCACTCCGGAGTTAGCCTTCGCGATCTATGTTCGCTCGTACGATATTGAGAAGCCTACGGGGTCGGGTGGGACAGACACATTCCAAGAGTAGGGATGTTGGGCTACCACAGGCACTTAGGCGGCACAAGCTGGACTACCTTTGGTAGGTCCTTGATTGGAAATGGAAATCGACACGGTGTTGAGAATGAATAATCGCTACTAATTAGGCTTAGTAGTTGGATTAGGCGACATGCTCATGACATAGCAATGGGGTATATAGTACACTTGCCGGTTTCATGCATTGCATCATAGTATACTGGGTTATCTTGATAGAGCGTACTCCTTATATTTTGGCATGTGGTATTGTGAGGTTTACTTGTTCATTATGTTGAGACATATTAGCATGCATTGGATATATTACCTTATGATAGCGTAGATGTACATCACCATGACATCATACTTATTGGAGACATAGTGGTATAGCATTTTATTCATGCTTTCTTTCAGCAGTTTTTGCGTTCGCTATTTATTGCATATTACTATATGTCGTTACTTACCCTTTCTTTTGGGGCCTAGTGGTGCATTGAGCTGAGGTCAGTAATTGCCCACTGGGAACTATAAATTATAGTTCTCACGCCCTCTTTTTCTCGATGTTTTTCAGAGCCTTCCACGCAGGGTGAGGCCAGGGATCGCGGGAAGGGAGTTGCTTCGAGCTAGCTTCCTTCGGAGACGAGTTGCTAGGTGGTCTACCTCTCGATATTTACCTTTTTACCGAGAGGTTGAGGGTTTTACCAGCGTACTAGAGACCACCATTTTTGTACTAGAGACAGATATTGTACTACTGATGGTTTTTTTTATTGTCTAGCCTTATTTCTTTACTTTGGTGTAGATGATAGAACTTTACTCGCTCTCATATCATTAGTAGCTAGTTATTTCACTTCTTTTATTTGTTCTATCTCTTGCTTTACTTCCGCTTTTGTTGTAGACGCCTTATATGTGTAGACATATGGCGGGTCTGGGCACGCTACCGGGAGGGCCTTCGTCGGTCCCAGGGCGTGACAGCTGGGGTGGTATATAAAGGTGTTGTAACAATTACAAAAACACCCCTCCACGAAACAGCCCAAAACTGCACTACGTACCAGTACACGGGTTTGTGTACCGGTACACAACCTACGAAAACGCAATCTCGAGCCTCAGGTTTGGCCGAAAAGCCGTCTGTGTACCGGTACGCGGGCCCGTACCAGTACAGCCATCAACCCCGTACCGGTACAGCCATCAAGCCCGTACCGGTACACAGCCTGCAGAAGGCTACCCGAGAGCTGATCAAAAATCTAACTTTTTGGATTTTGATGCAAGGTTTTAAACCACAATTCTCCGGGCTCGAACCATAGGTCAGAACACTGTCAACAACCCACCAGAAAGTCTGGAAAAGCTCAGAACACAATCAATCACTCGAACCAAGCAATTTGCAAGGTCCAGTGCGTTACACCGCCCAAGGCTCGACAACAAGATCATGTACAAGAATTTGCCCAGGAATAGAAATTCTATACATACACAATCAATGAAGGGCACAACAAGTGCCAACAGCTAAGAGCAAGAGTCACATGTGCATACAAGTGAACAAAAGAGAGATTTACTAGCTATTACATCATCACATTGCATTCTTTTACATTTACATCTTTCCAAAATGTGTACAATTGCTACTAAGTCATCATCAAAATACATACATATCTCTCCAATCCTCACCTACATAAGTCTCTCAAATGCATAGGGTAATACTAATGCAAAATAGGAAAGCTATTATGCACTACTGCTCGGGCACGATGCCCTTGCCGCGGTCCTCGCCCGACGTACTCATACTAGGCCCTGCAATAAAGTGGAGTGAGAACTATTATTCATAGTTCCCAGTGGGTTCGGCTGCCGACTCCGCCGATCTCCCCACTAGGTTCGAGTGGGCAAAAGCAGATAGATAGGTAGATAGATATGAAAACTGTAAATGACAAAGTAAGAAAGCTATGCTACTATGCCCAATCATGTGTAATGCATGCATGCCTCAGATAGTAAATAGTTTACTAACATGCCACTATGTCCACTAACCATGTCCAATAAGCAAATATTCAATAACAGTGCTATTCTGTTGTTTGCTCAATCCTTGGCGATCCCTTGGGTTCGCCCACGACTCACCTCGCTATCCTGTATGGTAAGGAGACTCACCTCGCTCTCAAACCCAGGACTGTCTGCGGGACATCAACTCTGCTCCTCTCGCGCCAAACTCCGGAGTGCACGACGACTTTTATGGCGCGACCACCACAAGTATAAACAGACTGTGAGTATAATCTGATCCTCTCAACTCGAGGATACCCTATCCGCTAGGGCTAATAGTCACTCGGGAATCCACCTATCCCAATGTTCATATGTAAGTGTTTAGCTACACTATGTTCTTGCTCAACGAGTCATCACTAGGGAATCCACCTATCCCTAAGTTCACAATCCACTAGTGTCACTTTACACTAAGTTATATGCCACTCGTTCTGTTCATTTGTCAATCATGCCACTCATTATGTCACTAGGTAACCATCAAGTCCATCTCTTTTCCTCGGCACTATAGGATTCAATGTCAAGACCCAAACCTCATCTATCCATTATACCAAGCATTCAACTCACACTATGATATCAATTAGAAAGCACAAGGAATGAAAAACAATGCAATCCTATAATGCAACATGCAAGAGATGCAAGAATCATGGAGTGCTAAGACATAGAGAGGATGTAACATACCAGATTTTGGTATAAAAATAAAAATAAATAAAAATAGTGTGAGGAACTATTTTTATTGGATTTATAGAAGTAAAACATAAGTCAGAACTGACTTGTACTGAAATCAGAATGAAAATAGAATATCTAGAATTTTCTGTTGGAAACGGGACAGATAAATTAGCAGAAAATACACAGTCTCAGAAAATTATGAAAATTGGAGGATAAGTCAGAAATATTTTTATGAGGCTAGATTTAAAGTTTCATATTTTCTGACACCCGTAGAGTGAGAAATAAAATCCGACAGCTATCTGATAAAGATTACAGTTCAGTACAGTTTTCGATGACCAAATGGGGTCGAAACTGAAAACTTAAGATATATTCTTATTCAGTACGTTAAACTGAGCCCGCTTGTCAAATTTGAGCGAAAACAGACATCCGGAAGGGCTCCAACTGTTCCGAACTGCTAAAACTGCCTGGAGTGAATAGTGTCTTGGGGTGCATTATAAAGAAGCTGATGCTTCTTCTTCCTCTCCTTCAGCCCGAGCACACACTCACGCACGCATGGTGCTAGTGAGAGAAACCTTCATTCCTCTCTCTAGATTTCTCTCTCATCTCTCCATATCTCTCGCTCAAATTCGCGGCGTTGGTGGAGAAGATGCTTGCGAACGCGTTGGGAGCGACGGATCGAGCTTTCGTGCGCCCGTTGGAGCGGCGTATTTTCGTTGCGGCGTTCACGTTGTGGTAAGCTTTTGGGATTTGGCTTAATCCTTAATGCTTAGTGTTCTAATAGCCTATAATGAGCATTCTAAACATGTTTAATTTGGATTATTTGGAGATTAATTCATGTTAGGCTTAGAAAATGGGGTTTTGTAAAATATGAGGGTTTGATCTAATTTGACCCTCCGTAAACCAAATTGCTAGGTAAATGAACGCGTTGGCGAAGATGGTTCGGCAATCCGACGAGCTGTTACAAAGTTATTAAAGAAATGGACGTTTAGGCTTCGGGTCCGCCGGGAGGGCCGAGGCGACGTCGTAAAATCGTGAAAATGGATTTGAGGCATCGTGGCACATAACCGAAGACCTATAATTTTCGGGGCTGCGAAGCGGAGCACGATTGAGGCGCAGTTGCAGTATCGGGCCGTGCCGGATACGAGTGCCGCGGGTGGCCGATTGCAAGTGTCGACAAGCAATTGGAATGCGAAATAAGGTGGGTTGTGCTTACCGAAGTGACTAGGTCGTCCTTTATGTCTAAGAAATGAGATTTCATATTGATGCATGTTGACATATAATGTGAAATGCTAGAGGAATGCATTTGACATAATGTAAGAATGTGAAAAGAATGCATGTTAAGATATTATAGAAATGCTAGACAAATACATGTGATTAATGCTTTGAATGCATAAGATAAAGGGCATATGAATGTTAACATTATAAGTTTACATGATAAGCATGCATGTGGATAATGCTAAGTAATGGTATGATAAGCATGATGTAGAAATAATAAATGCAAGCATGTGGCTAATACTAAGATATACTTAATGATCATGTTGCAGAAATACTAATGTTAAGAAATGGAAATGTGCATATGGACAATCTATATACATTAGATCGAGTGGCATTAAACCTAGAGTCATGGACATAGGTTGAATATGGATGATATGAACCTAGTGTCAAAGAACATATGTTGGACATCAAGTGGCATTAAACCTAGTGTCTTGAACATAGGTCGAACCAGTATAGTGTAAACCTAGTGTCATGAACCTAGCAAACACTCATGGTATTTGAGCATATGTATTTTGGATCATTCATGCATGATAGGGCTAAGTACATGTGAACCTTGGTTGCTTTCAATGACATGTTTCTAACGTAATTGAACATAGAGAATGGTGGAACCATAATGGACATGTATGTTAGGACCCTATTATTGTGTGAATGTGAGAGATGGACTTGGACATTAGTAAACAAAGGCGATATTGACAATAGAGACATTGTTTGGCATAGAGGATATAGCTGTTAAACATAGTTTAACCAAGAGTGGCATTGGACCAAGATGACATAGAGAGTGGCATGATTAAATAGGTAGAAACCTATTATGACAATGGCATTGTGACGAGTGGCTATGAATCCTCAAGTTGAGGATTGATCGATACTCACGATAAGTCTTGGCTTGAGGGAGGTAGCTCCCCCTCGGGCGGTGCGCTCCGGAGTTGGTTACCACTGGGTGTGGTAAAGTTTCCCCCAGAAGACGGTCCCTAGGGAGGTTCGAGTCCCTCGCTATTAAGGGATTTTGGGTTGTGAGTTATTGGGGTTAACATGGTTAACCGGTAAGATTGGGTCAAAGCCAAGTGAATGTACAGCATTATGTGTTACGGGTTTGGTATCCCAGTTGAGAGGATTTAGGGCTGAAGTGTATGTGAGACGTCCATCACCTTGAGCCTAGTTTTGGTGTGGTATTTCGTAGTTGATTGACTCGAGACCGAGTCAGGTGGTTAGCTTGGCTAAGGTAGAGGAAAACCTTAGGAGCAAATAACCAATGATGTAAAGTGATAAGATGTATAAATTGTGAAAAAGCTATAGATAACATGATACAAAGTAAAATCATTTATTCTACTTGTATAGTTGCATGATTCGCATATAGCATGGCATTATTACATTCGTGAGGCAAGGCATGGTTTTATTAGTTGCATAATAAAGGTATAAATCTATCTGTTATTTGAACTAACTTGCAGTTGCCTCCCTTGGACCTATTGGTCGAGCTTTTTCCTTGGGTGGCCGTACCCACTGGGAACCATGGAGTTGGTTCTCACCCCACGTGGTTTTGGGGTGTTACAGGTTCGCACGTGAGCGGCGCGGCGGGGCGAGGCGAGGGCGTAGTTCCATAGTTAGTGCCCTACCACCGAGACCAGAGATAGCGGTACCCTGAGTCGGCCTTACTTAGGGATGCAAGAAAATGAAAAGGATCAAGTTGTAATAATATTATTAAAGCTAGATTGTATTTGGAAGCTAAAAAGAATGTATTATGTAATTGTGATGTAAAATGAATCTAATGTGAATGCTTGTAATAACATAGGATGTGTTATGTTATTGATATCTTTCTTCTGCAATCTTGCTTGAATACTGTTCCTGGTTGGAACTCATTGTACTTGTATTGATTGCTATGCCTTGAACGTATAGGGGAGACTCTGTCCGCAGTACAGGAAAAACCCTGTCCGTTCGGCGGTCTGTCGGCGTGCCCGAAACCGACCAAATAGGCGGTCGCGGGGCGTGACAGAGGAACCCGGTTGCTTCGGGATGACACCACCCACCTTTCGACGATGGCGGGGTTCTAAGAACGCTACTCGGCACTTGCTTCGATGTCGTCTCTGAAAGTTTTGAGGAGCCCAAGGATCTATCTAGATTGTATCTATCACCTAGAGGGGGGTGAATAGGTGAACGGCCAAAAACCACAAATCTCGATGCAATAAAAATAAATGCGAAAAATAAAAAGCACAGCGAGATTTACATGGGAAAACTCCAATTTTGGAGAAAAAACCCACGGGACCAACACGCGAAAAAATAATTTACTAAGAGAAAAGATTACAAGGTGATTACCGACTCCACGGACTCAACCTCTCTTAACCTCCTATGAATCTTCGCGCTACCCTCCGGGTTGTCCACGCCCTCACGTTCGAATCCACAAACGCCTCCACTTCGAATCCACGAAGCTTCAATCACGCCGAATCCACGACGCCACTCGAATCCATGAGCCAACGATCCGAATTCACGAACCGCCTTTGTTCACGCCAAATCCACGACGCCGTTCATGAAAAGCATTATGATTATGGTGATCCTTCACTTAGGAGTTGTTAAGGATTTTATAGGTTGGCGGATTTCGTAATGTTGAATGGAGTCTTGAAGAGTTGATTGCGGAAGATTGAAGAAAAGATCTAAATTGAAGAACAAAGACTCACTCGTAAAGTTCGGCACCTAAGGTATGAAGAAAAGATCATTTGTGGCGAAGATGCTTAAT
>NW_017891937.1:0-10804 GCF_001540865.1 Ananas comosus | reverse complement strand
AAAAAAACAAGGGTAATTCATTTGACCCTCACCAAGTTATGAATAATCATAATACCTTTTGAATTTTTAAAATTTCAATACCCTCGAATTAACCTTTTTTTTATTTTAAGGGTTTGCGAAAAAAGATTTCTCTGAATCACACTTGTATAATCATCGATCAATAATAAATTAATTATCTTTTTTAAAAAATAGTAAATAAATTAATTTTTCTATAATTATAATGTGACGAAATGATTTAGAAAAGAGTCAATTTGATTGGTTGATAATGCTTGCATCATATCATATCGGGTACCTCTAGAAATTTTAAGGAGTTGCGGAAAAGATTCTACTGAATCACACTTGTATAATATCATCAATAATAAATTAATTATATTTTTTTAAAAAATAGTATAATAAATATATTTTTTATAATTATAATGTGACGAATGATTTTAGAAAAGAGTCAATTGATTGGTTGAATATGCTGCATCACTAATATAATCGGTGTACTCTAGAATTTTTTCATAGTGGGGACACGGAAGGAGGGGCCACCCGATTCGGACGGACGCGGACTGCATGAGTTAGCAAGCTGATGCGGATCCAATGGCTGTGGAGGCGTTGTCGTTTCGGCAGGTGGCCCGGGCTTTGGCCCACAATCACTATGACTAATTTTAGCAATGCTACCGGCCATCTTAGCGCAAGTAGCAGAGGACTTGTTGGTTAGTACCCGAGGTTTTAAGTTCGAAGCTTAATTGATTCACATTTCTAAGTTTATTTTTCAAAAGAATAAATGAAGCGAGTAGCATATTATCTATCTCTTAAAAAAAAATATATTAGCAATGCTATTCCCCACCAACTAATAGAAAAAAAAAAACTCTTAGAAGGAGATCTCCAACCACACCTCATTAAGAAATTTCAATTCGTAATCAATTGTCACTTTTATGTCTTCTCAACGGTTATAATTATTTTTGTTAGGGTTAAATTTTTTTAATTATTTTTGTTGGGGTTTAAATTTTTTTAAATTTTAGTATTAAAAATAACTCAACAAATCATTGTATAAAGGCAAAACTAATATATGGCAACGGGTCAGGAACTCCCCCGCTAGACGTGGTTGTGAAGTTCCTAGGGGATTATAGTATTCATTATACATTTTTTATCCCTTATTACATATTAGTACAATCATCAGTTAGTAAATTCTAGACATTATAAAAGACTAAATCAAGATCTTTAATCTCACTAATTTTTCTTTGTAATACTAAGAATTTTAAATATATATAAATTTGTGGGTGTGAGATGTACACCCTTATTATAAAATATGTATTTAATATTTTCTAACTAAGTTTTCTAATTTTTAAGTAAATAGAAAGTAATATATATATATATATATATATATATATATATATATATATATATATATATATATATATATATATTGGAGGGAAAACTTCAAATACCACCCTTGTGGTGTCACGTTTTTTCACTCTACTATCATGTGATTTAAAATATATTACTTCAGTATCTTATAGTTTTGTTTTTGTCTTTTAGATATCTCCTCTGCTAATTTTTTTTTTAAATCGGTGACAAAATTAAAACTATAAAATACTTAAGTGAAATTCGGTAAGCTACTAGATGTAGTATCTGAAGTTTATGTATATGATTCAATAGAGAGTTAGCAAAGATATTGACGGAAAGAGAAAAATGTAATCATAGGGTGCTAAAGTGATACACTTTAAACCACGTGCGGCGTACTTTATTTTTTCTGTAACCAAGGGCCTTACCTTCGACATCGCCGTCGTCATAGAGCTCGTTGTCGTCATGGATAAAGAGAAAATGATATTAAAAATGATGAAACTCAATATTAAAATATAAATTATATATATAATGGATAAAAAGGTCATTTTAACTTTTAGCTAGCTGTGGTTAGTTATTTTAAACTCATAGTTATTTAAATTTTGGTAATAGAAAGATATATTTGCAACGGAAACATTTTTGAAACGACAAATTTGATAACTTAAGTTTTATAAGGAAATATTTTCTATTTGTTATCCTTGCATGTAGCCATATGCAATTACTCCTCTATATATATATATATATATATATATATATATATATATATATATATATATGTATGTATATATATATATATGTATGTATATATATATGTATATATATGTATATATATGTATATATCTGTATATGTATATGTATATGTATATGTATATATATATATATATATATATATATATATATATATATGTATATATATAGCCTAGTTCTATATATATATATATGTATATATATGTATATATATGTATATATCTGTATATGTATATGTATATGTATATGTATATGTATATGTATATGTATGTGTATGTATATGTATATGAATGTATATGTATATGTATATGTATATGCATGTATATGTATATGTATATGTATATGTATGTATATGTATATGTATATGTATATGTATATGTATATGTATGTATATATATATGTATATGTATATGTATATATATGTATATATATATATGTATATGTATATATATATGTATATATATATGTATATGTATATGTATATTGTAGTATCCTTATACATATATATATTTATATATATGTATATATTGTATGGATGCCACGTTGCCTTTGCATGCATGGCATGCTTATCCATTTCCTTAATTAAGAGATGCACCCGCACCTCCTTAATTAATTTTCCTTCCTCTTTTTTTTCTGGAGCCGTACGCAAGGACGAGGAGAACCCGGTTGAAGTTTGGAGCAACGTCGACGTCGCGTCGCGGAGCCGTTCGAGCGCGCACGTGTTACCGTAGCATCGCGAGGAGGCCGGGCGAGGGAGTGTTTTCGTCGTTCTCGACGCCGTGCCGGAATTGGAGTCGCTGGTTGAGGTGGGTAATCTCTCATTCCTCCATGGATTTCTTCTCTACTTCAAGCTTCATTCAATTCGAGCTTAAGTGCTGATTCGCAGGATCTTGTCGTCGACTGTTAGTATTTCAGCTCGTACGCGACGTAGGAGCATCGGATTTCGACGAGATTTGGTTCGTTGGAACCGGGACTTCGAGACGAATCCATAGGATCCTTACTCACCCGATTTGGAAAAGGTTTGCTCTGTCGAAATTCCTTTTTACTGAGTTATTGTTTGCCGAGCAGACTCTGAAGTGCTGATTGCTGATTCCAGCATCGACCCGCCGTGTTTTACCTAGTTCTCTATGTAGGAGTGTCGAAACGTGATGAAATTTGACGTGCTAGATTCGCGACTTCGAGACGAAGATTCTGAGCCCAAGATCGCGATTTTTGGAGCAGGTTTGCCCTGTCGAACCCTAGTTTTACTAGGCTGCTGTTTGCCGAGCAGATTTCAGAGATGCTGTTTCGCAGGTTCCAGCGTCG
Organism: Ananas comosus; assembly: GCF_001540865.1. NCBI lineage: Eukaryota > Viridiplantae > Streptophyta > Magnoliopsida > Poales > Bromeliaceae > Ananas > Ananas comosus. Next base: position 7,423 of record NW_017891937.1, on the reverse strand, counting down.
ACGTTTCGTATTCTGGCCCATTCTCTGCGCAGGAGCGTCGAAATTCAGCGAAACCTGGGCCATTGGATTCGTGACTTCGAGATGAAGCTTCAGGACCCTTGTTTGCTGAATTTGGATAAGGTTAGCTTGGTTGGATTTAACGTTTTCTTCGCTGCCAGGAGTTGCTTGAGAGGTAGGTTACATCGGTTTTTACTCCTTAGTTCATATTCGTCGGCATGTATAATTTTCGACCTTTGGATACTCTATTCTAGCTCGAATTCATGGATTATATTGTAGATTGCAAATCTGAATTTGGAGCATGTGATAATAAATTAAGTAGGTTATACATGTTGGACTTGGAAATTGAATTAGGAGAAAACCTGCGATTTGGACCTGTCACTTGTTTAAACTGCCTGATTTAGCTCTAGGAGCCGTTATTAAATTGTACTGTCGCAGTATCTTCGAGACGAGTACTCCAGGTAGTTTAGATTACATTTACGCTCGTGCTGGTGCGCCGAGTGGATTTTTACAGGATCGTTCAGGTTGTTCCCGACTCGTGGGTGCCGTTAGAGTTGACGGTGGACTCGTATTGCCTTTTTGGCGTCAGATTGTGCCGAGGGCACATTACCTGTTGGTGGTTAGACCAGTTTGAGTCGGTTACTTGACTTTGGCTTTTCAGAGCCTGTTTGAGCTCGACAGAGATACGCTGCATACTCGGTTGGGTAGCGCCCACGAGTGCCACTCCGGAGTCAGGCTTTGTGCTTTCGCGTTGGTGTCGCTCATGCCAGTTGGACTTGCTCTCTACGGACCAGTTAGTGTGGATAGAGCCCGATAGTCGCAACGGGGCAGGGACGGGTGTATTCACAGTCCCGGGGACGGGTATGCTTACAGTCCCGATTTGGATTGGGTCAGATTTGACATTTTCTACAGTTGGTTAGTGTAGAGCATGATAGTGTAGTGGATGATAGCGGTAGAGTGTACTTCCTGCTTTTCCTTCTATCATTGATCCTTCTGTAGACTTAGTGGGTGACCGATGTCGTTTTGGGCGGTACCCACTGAGGACTACTTGTTTTTACAGTAGTTCTCACGCCCAGTTGTTACTTATGTTTTGCAGAGCCACTGGTGCCGGCTGCTGCATCTTCCGCCGATCAGGATCGAGGCAAGGGCGTTGCGAGCTAGAGCCCTACCCGACAGTCAGAGCTAGAGGCTTTCCCCTACTGCAGGTAGTTTTGTTTTGGAGTTTATGTATATAGTTGTTTAACTCGCCCGTGCGAGTAGCTTTGTATTTTGGATTCTAGCTATGTATATGAAACTCAGATATTTAGCTTAATTTTTTGAGCAGCTCTATGCTACTGTTTGTAGTATTGTATTTCTACAGGTACTTTGACGCTTCGTATACAGGAAAAATTCCTTTGTATACGGCGGATTTGTCGGCGTGCCCGGGGAACGAGACATCCGGGACGTGACAGATTAAGTTGGTATCAGAGCTTTGCTATGGGTCGTTGGGACCTAGGAAACCTAAGTTTGGCAAACCTTAGAAAAGCAAGACGCGAGAGGCGTGATATTAATTGCGAAAGTCAATGATTATTTGTTCTAACTTCTCCTAGATCGGAGTGAGTGACTAAAGGAGTTCCTGTTTTGGCCTGAAAAATTATGTTGGCTGCAGACGACATAATTTTGGAGGAAAACAGGGACCGCCTTCCAGACTTTCGTTGGTTGGGTCGAGAGTGTTGCGTGTATCTGACCCGGATTTGTTCCTTTCAGCTATGTATCGTCGTCGAGGTCGACCGTCGTTGCGAGAGCGTGCCCAGTTGGCGCGGGATCGTGCGGGATCCCCTGAGAGACCTGAGCAGATGGAGCAGAGTACTCGACAGGAGCAGGGTGACGGACCGGAGGCGAGTGCACCCCCTGTTGTGGAGCCGATTGCGCGACCTGAGGCACCCCCGAATCTGAGTGCACAGCTGGCTGCCCTGACTGAGGTGACGAGGCAGCAGGGGGAGTTGTTGCAGAGGTTGTGTGAGAGGATAGTTCAGTCACCGAGTTCAGCACCGAGTGTACCAGATCAGACTGTTCCGCCACCGACTACTCCAGCATCAGCTCCAGCCGCAGTTATGCCCCCACCAGTGGAGATTCCTTCAGCGCCAGTTGCACCTGCCAGGGGGCCCGTACAGTTGACTGAGGCCGAGCAGGACCGGTGGACGGAGAGGTTAGCTCGTTTTCGCCGATTTGATCCACCGATCTTTGATGGCAGAGGCACTGAGGCCTGGATTGTTGAGGGGTGGGTCAGTGCTATGGAGAAGTTATTCGAGGATCTGTACGTTCCAGAGGGAGAGCAGGTACCTCTGGGAGTACACTGTTTGTCAGGTGATGCACGTGACTGGTGGCGGAGAGTGAGGCGAGACCAGAGACTGGAGGCAGCGCAGCTGAGGTGGGATGAGTTCTGTGGAATGCTATATGGGATGTATTTTTCCAACAGCATGAAGCAGAAGGTTGAGGAGGATTTGAAGAGGATCCAACAGGGCGAGCGGACAGTTCAGGAGTATGTTCGAGAGTTTACTAGACTCCTGAATTGTGTTCCGTTCGTGGCCAAAGACGAGGCACATAGGGTCTACTTGTTTGAGCAGGGTTTGAGACCCTACCTGTTCAGGTTCGTTAGGGCGCAGAGGTCGAGGACTTTGGACGCGTCCATTGAGCAGGCACTATGGGAGGAGAGAGGAGAGGTGTCACTGAGAGAGAGAGCTCAGGGGCCGGGACAGAGTCAGGACAGGAAGCGCCCAGCTCCAGACGACGGAGGCCAGTCGAGTAGCAGGCGTCCGCCGAGACCTCCACGATCGCGTTCTCAGGGTCGTGGGTTCTTGGGACGTCAGCGATCCAGAGACTCCCGTCAGCGAGGACAGCCAGAGAGGACGCCGCAGTGTGTGATCTGCGGAGGACCACACTGGTCCAGACAGTGTGAGCAGAGGGAGGGCCGGTGCTACGGGTGTGGTCAGCCGGGACACATGAGAGCAGCCTGTCCCAGAGCAACATCTCCAGCACCATCATCAGCTTCAGCTCCACGAGCACCTCAGCAGACTTACAGAGCAGCACCGAGTTACCGCCAGGAGGATAGGTCGTCCATGCCGCGATAGGGTGAGCAATGACAGCAGGCTCCGAGTGGCAGAGTCTATGCAGCACAGGTGCAGGACTCTACAGTAGCCGACCGAGTGGTGGCAGGTATCACTTTGATTTTCGGCATTCGTACTCGTACTCTTTTTGATACTGGAGCCTCGCATTCTTTTGTTAGCCGAGCATTTGCATTGTTGCATGGTCTAGAGTTAGGGGCATTGTCACAGGCACGAGAGGTGCAGATCCCGGACCATGTTTTATAGGTTGCAGAGTGTTGTTGGTCGTGTCCGGTGCAGTTGGACTCGTGGGTCATGCCCGCAGACCTGTTGGTGCTAGGGCAGCTGCAGAATTTCGACGTTGTGCTCGGTATGGATTGGCTGGCGCGGTACTATGCTACGATTGATTGCGGAGCGAGGACAGTGACGTTCCGTGAGCAAGGCCAGGAGGAGTTCACTTATAGAGGCTGCAGGAGCACGTTGTTTGCCACCTGGATATCTTCGTCGAGGGCTCGACAGATGCTGAGTAGTGGATGTATCGCTTTCCTAGCGACTGTTGTGGAGGTACCTACGGCGGCGCCGAGACTGGAGGACATCCCAGTAGTCCGCGAGTTTTCGGATGTGTTTCCCCCTGAGTTGACGACGTTGCCGCCGGAGAGGGAGATTGAGTTTGTGATTGATGTAGTCCCTGGAACTGCACCAATCTCGAAGGTACCTTATCGGATGGCGCCGGCAGAGCTGAGAGAGCTAAAGGCACAGCTTCAGGATTTGATGGATAAAGGCTTTGTGAAACCCAGTGTGTCGCCTTGGGGAGCGCCAGTACTATTTGTAAAGAAGAAGGATGGTTCACTCAGGTTATGTGTGGATTACCGGGAGCTGAATAAAGTGACCATCAAGAATAAGTATCCCTTGCCGCGCATTGATGATTTGTTTGATCAGCTGCAGGGATCTCATGTCTTCTCGAAGATTGATCTCCAATCAGATTACCACCAGCTGAGGGTGAGGGCCGAGGATGTTCCCAAGACGGCTTTTCGGACTCGGTACGGGCATTATGAGTTCACGGTGATGCCTTTTGGATTAACGAATGCCCCTGCCGCATTCATGGATTTGATGAACAGAATGTTCAAGCCGTTCTTGGATAGATTTGTGGTAGTCTTCATCCATGATATCCTGATATACTCCCGGAGTGATGCTGAGTATGAGGAGCACTTGAAGATTGTACTACAGCTTCTGCGAGAGAAGAAGCTGTATGCCAAGTTGAAGAAGTGCGAGTTCTGGCTACGGGAGGTTGCTTTCTTGGGCCACGTGATTTCGGCCGAGGGTGCAGCAGTGGACCCGAAGAAGATTGAGGCTATTCGAGATTGGCCGGGACCGACGACTGTGACTGAGGTTCAGAGTTTCCTGGGACTCGCAGATATTACCGTCGGTTTGTGGAAGGCTTTGCGAAGCATTCCACACCCCTCACACGTTTGACACGGAAGGGGATTCGTTTTGTCTGGAGCGACAACTGTCAGAGGAGCTTTGACGAGTTGAAACTGAGGTTGACGTCAGCTCCTATCCTTGCCCTTCCGGTGATGGGGGATGGATTTGTGATCTACAGTGATGCATCGCACAGTGGACTTGGTTGCGTGCTGATGCAGCATAGTAGGGTGATTGCTTATGCTTCAGGCAATTAAAGGATTATGAAAAGAATTACCTTACGTATGACTTGGAGCTTGCCGCCGTAGTTTTTGCTTTGAAGCTCTGGCGGCATTACTTGTACGGCGAACACTCCGAGGTCTTCACCGATCATCAAAGTCTCAAGTATCTGTTCACTCAGAGGGAGCTGAACCTGAGGCAGCGCCGGTGGTTGGAGTTACTGAAGGATTATGATATTAGTATTCAGTATCATCCCGGCAAGGCGAATGTTGTGGCAGATGCGTTGAGCAGGAAATCAGTGCAGAGCCTGAGTTTGAGGATCACTGAGCAGAGACCCCTACTTGAGGAGCTACAGCGGCTGGGACTTGAGATAGTACCCCCTGGGTCTACGGCGAGGCTGACATCTCTAGTGTTGCAGCCCACTCTGTTGGATAGGATCCGAGAGAAACAAAGTGGAGATCCGTACTTGTTGAGGATTAGAGAGCAGCTAGACAGGGGGCAGGCCGAGGGATTTGCTTTGGACAGTTCGGGAGTACTACGGTACAGGGACCGACTGTGTGTGCCTGTGGATCCGGAGATTCGAGCGGATATTCTGAGAGAGGCTCATTGTTCCCCTTATACGGTTCACCCTGAGGGAACCAAGATGTATAAGGATCTTAAGGCACAGTTCTGGTGGCCTGGAATGAAGAGGGACATTGGCAGATTTGTGGCTCAGTGTTTGACTTGCCAACAGGTGAAGGCCGAGCATCGGATGCCTGCTGGCAAGCTTCAGAGTCTGCCAGTTCCCGAGTGGAAGTAGGAGTACATCACGATGGACTTCGTCGTTGGATTGCCTAGAGCGCAGGGTGGCTACGACGCGATTTGGGTGATAGTGGACAGACTGACCAAGTCTGCTCACTTCTTACCGGTTCAGACTACCTGATCCAGGGAGAGACTCGCGCAGCTATACTTGGATGAGATCGTGAGGCTGCACGGCGTGCCAGTGTCGATTGTATCAGATAGAGACCCGAGGTTCGTATCCCAATTTTGGAGGAGCCTTCAGACAGCCTTGGGTACACAGCTACATTTCAGCACAGCATTCCACCCACAGACAGATGGTCAGTTAGAGCGGACCATTCAGACTCTAGAGGACATACTGAGGGCATGTATTCTGGACTTTGGAGGAGGGTGGTATCGGCATTTGAGACTAGTTGAGTTTGCGTACAACAACAGCTATCAAACGAGCATTCAGATGGCTCCGTTTGAGGCGTTGTATGGACGCAGATGTCGATCCCCCCTATTTTGGAGTGATGTGGGTGAGCGGAGGACACTTGGACCAGAGATTTTACTTGAGGCTGAGGAAAAGGTGAGAGTCGTTCGACGACATCTTTTGACAGCACAGAGCCGACAGAGGAGCTACGCCGATACCAGGAGACGAGACTTGCAGTTTCAGGTTGGAGATCATGTTTTTCTCAAAGTCTCGCCGTCCAGAGGGATACGCCGTTTTGGGGTACGTGGAAAGCTTAGTCCACGGTTTGTTGGCCCTTTCGAGGTATTGGAGCGTATCGGACCGGTGGCTTAAAGGATAGCTCTACCCCCGCGACTTGCTGGCATCCACGATGTTTTCCACGTCTCAGCATTGAGGAGATACGTTTTTGATCCCTCTCATGTGATTGACTTCACTCCACTTGAGATTGGCGAGGATCTGAGATACGAGGAGCGACCGTTGCGGATTCTTGCTCGGGAGACGAAAGAATTACGCAATCGGGTGATCCCGTATGTGAAAGTGCAGTGGAGTAATCATGATGAGCGGGAGGCGACTTGGGAGTCTGAGACAGTGATGAGGGAAGCCTATCCCTACTTGTTTGATGCTTGAGTAGAGGTACGTTCAGTTTCGCGGACGAAACTTTTTGTAGAGGGGGAGGATGTGAGATCCCTGGTATTTGACTGGAGGCTTGTCGACAGCTCTGGAAAGTGTCGGGACAGGTCCGAGTCGCGTTGGCGTCAAATAGGTGCAAAACGGACTCCGTGCGACGCGAGGGCAGCATTCTGCGAGAGAATCTGCGAAACAGCAGGATTTTCTCCTCGCTGTACCGGTACAAGGGCAGGCTGTACCGGTACAACCATCGCAGGACTGCTTGTTGTACCGGTACAAGGGGTTGCTGTACCGGTACAGGATGCGCGCACCGAATTTAGCTGCTCTCGGGTTGGCTCTTGTACCGGTACAGAAGCCCGTGTACCGGTACAAGAGGGTAGGTAGAGGGCTAAATGTGTAATTTTATCCCTCGTTTGTATCACCCCTCACTCCCCTCTATATAGCTTCGTGTAGAGAGAGTGAGAGAGGTCTTCTAGCTGCTTTTATCCATCTCTCTAACTCCCTCATCCGGTTGAAGGCAAGAGGGAGCTCGGATTCGTCGCCGACGTCGCGCCGCGGAGCCGTTCGAGCATACTTCCGTCGTCGTGTTGCTGCGAGGAGGTCGGGCGAGTTGTTTTTTTCGCCATCTTTGACGTCGTGTTGCTTCAAGGTACTGGTTGTCGTATTTTTACCTGTGGGCATCCCTCCGAGTACTTCAATTTCATCATTTTCGGGCTCGGGTGCCACTGCTGTAGATTTCTTCGTCGATTGTCGGTATTTTGGCTCGTTCTCGACGTAGGAGCATCGGATTGCGACGAGACTTGGCTTGTTGGATTCAGGACTTCGAGAGAAATCCACGAAGCCCTTACTT
>NW_017891936.1:2500-10809 GCF_001540865.1 Ananas comosus | reverse complement strand
TAAGGATGCCACGTGTAACTCTAACCTCATGCATCCTTATCAATTGAGTTTTAACTGAGGTGTATAGTTTTTTTATTTTCATTTTTACTTCTTCTCTCTTTCTCCATTCGGCCGAAGTAAGGAGGAGTTCGGGTTGTGCCGCGGAGCTCGATTTCGACGCCGACGATGCGCCGCGAAGCCGTTCGAAGGTACGGTTGGGCTCGTAGTGTTGTGAGGAGGCTTGGCAAGGGTCTATTTCCGCCATTCTCGACGTCGCGCCGGATTGGATTTAGCTTTCGAGGTGGGTTACATCGGCTTTACTCCTAAGTTATTATTGGTCGACATGTATAGATCTTGATTTCGGTCATTAATTTAGCTCAAATTCATGGACTATATGTAGATTGTGAAATCTGAATTTTGGAGCATATTTTATAAATTAAGTAGATCATACATATTGGACTTGGAAATTGAATTAGGAGAAAACCTACGATTTGGACCTGTCACCAGTTTTAACTACCTGATTTAGCTCTAGGAGCCGTTAGAAAATTGTACTGTCGCAGTTATTCGAGACGAGTACTCCAGGTAGTTTAGAATGTATTTACACTCGTGCTCGTCCGCCGAGTGGATTTTTACAGGGTCGTTCAGGTTGTTTCGGACTGTTGGGTGCCGTCAGAGTTGACGGTGGACCCGTATCGCCTTTTTGGGCGTCAGATTGTGCCGAGGGCACTTACCTGTTGGTTGTTAGACCATTTTGAGTCGATTACTTGACTTTGGCTAGTTGGAGCCTGTTTGAGCTCGACAGAGATACGCTGCATACTCGGTTGGGTAGCGCCCACGAGTGCCACTCCGGAGTCAGGCTTGTGCTTTCGCGTTGGTGTCGCTCATGCCAGTTGGACTTGCTCTCCACGGACCAGTTGGTGTGGAGGTAGCTGGATAGTCGCAACGGGGCAGGGACGGGTGTGTTCACAGTCCCAGGGACGGGTATGTTTATAGTCCCGATTGGATTGGGTCAGATTGACATTTTCTACAGTTGGTTAGTGTAGAGCATGATAGTGTAGTGATTGATAGCGGTAGAGCGTACTTCCTGCTTTTCCTACTATTCTTGCTCCCTTCTGTAGACTTAGTGGGTGACCGATGTTGTTTTGGGCGGTACCCACTGAGGACTACTTGTTTTTACAGTAGTTCTCACGCCCAGTTGTTACTCTTGTTTTGCAGAGCCACAGGTTTCGGCTGCTGCGCCTTCTGCGGATCAGGATCGAGGCAAGAGCGTCGCGAGTTAGAGCCCTACCTGACGAGCAGAGTTAGAGGCACCCCTACTGCAGGTAGATGTTTTGTTTCGAGTTTATGTATATAGTTTACCTAACTCGCCAGTGCGAGTAACTCTGTATTTTGGATTTGAGCTATATATATGAAACTCAATTTGTTTAGCTTTTGTTTTCTCTAGCAGCTCTATACTACTGTTTGTAGTATTGTATGTTTTACAGGTACAGCTGTCGCTTCGTATACAGGGAAAATTCCTTTGTATACGGCGGATTTGTCGGCGTGCCCGGGGAACGTGTAATCCGGGGCGTGACAGATTAAGTTGGTATCAGAGCTTTGCTATAGGTCATTGGGACCTAGGAAACCTAAGTTGGCAAACCTTAGGAAGCAAGACGCGAGAGGCGTGATTTAATTGCGGAAGTCGATGATTATTTGTTCTAACTCCTCCTAAAGCGGAGTGAGTGACTGAAGGAGTTCCTGTTTTGGCCTGAGAAATTATGTTGGCTGCAGACGACATAATTTTGGAGGAAAACAGGGACCGCCTTCCAGACTTTCGTTGATTGGGTCGAGAGTGTTGTATTGTATCTGACCCCGACTTGTTCTTTGCAGCTATGTATCGTCGCCGAGGTCGACCTTCGTTACGGGAGCGCGCCGAGTTGGCGCGAGATCGTGCTGGACCTTCTGAGAGACCCGAGCAGATGGAGCAGAGTGCTCGGCAGGAGCAGAGTGACAGACCGGAGGCGAGTGCACCCCCTGTTGTAGGGCCGAGTGCGCAACCTGAGGCTGGCGCACCCCCTGACCTAAGTGCACAGTTGGTTGCCCTGACTGAGGTGACGAGGCAGCAGGGGGAGTTGTTGCAGAGGTTGTGTGAGAGAATAGCTCAGTCACCGAGTTCAGCACCGAGTATACCAGAGCATACTGTTCCCCCACCGACTACTCCAGTGTCAGCTCCAGCCGCAGCTATGCCCCCACCAGTGGAGCTTCCTACAGCGCCAGTTGCGCCTGCTAGGGGACCCGTACAGTTGACAGAGGCCGAGCAGGAGCGATGGACGGAGAGGTTGGCTCGTTTCCGCTGATTTGATCCACCTACTTTCGATGGCAGCGGCACTGAGGCCTGGGTTGTTGAGGGATGGGTCAGTGCTATGGAGAGGTTATTCGAGGATCTGTACGTTCCAGAGGGGGAGCAGGTACCTTTGGGAGTACATTGTTTGTCAGGTGATGCACGTGATTGGTGGCGGAGAGCGAGGCGAGACCAGGGACTAGTGGCGGCACAGCTGAGGTCGGATGAGTTCTGTGGAATGCTGTATGGGATGTATTTTCCCAACAGCATGAAACAGAAGATTGAGGAGGATTTAAAGAGGATCCAGCAGGGCGAGCGGACAGTTCAGGAGTATGTTCGGGAGTTTACTAGACTCTTGAACTGTGTTCCGTTCGTGGCCAGAGACGAGGCACATAGGGTCTACTTGTTTGAGCAGGGTTTGACACCCGACCTATTCAGGTTTGTTAGGGCGCAGAGGTCGAGGACTTTGGACGCGTCCATTGAGCAGGCACTATGGGAGGAGAGAGGAGAGGTGTCACTGCGAGAGAGGGCTCAGGGGCCGGGACAGAGTCAGGACAGGAAGCGCCCAGCTCCAAACGACGGAGGACAGTCGAGTAGCAGGCGTCCGCCGAGACCTCCACGATCGCGTTCTCAGGGTCGTGGGTTCTCGGGACGTCAGCGATCCAGAGACTTCCGTCAGCGAGGACAGCCAGAGAGGACGCCGCAGTGTGTGATCTGCGGAGGACCACACTGGCCCAGACAGTGTGAGCAGAGGGAGGGCCGGTGCTACGGATGTGGTCAGCCGGGACACATGAGGGCAGCTTGTCCCAGAGCAGCATCTCCAGCACCATCATCTGCTTCAGCTCCACCAGCACCTCAGCAGACTTATAGAGCAGCACCGAGTTACCGCCAGGATGATAGATCGTCCATGCCGCGACAGAGTGAGCGTCGACAGCAGGCTCCGAGTGGTAGAGTCTATGCAGCTCAGGTGGAGGACTCTACAGCAGCCGACCGAGTGGTGGCAGGTATCACTTTGATTTCTGGCATTAGAGTTCACACTCTTTTTGATACTGGTGCAACGCATTCCTTTGTTAGCCGAGCATTTGCATTGTTGCATGGTCTAGAGTTAGGGGCATTGTCACAGGCACGAGAGGTGCAGATCCCGGACCATGTTTTACAGGTTGCGGAGTGTTGTTGGTCGTGTCCGGTGCAGTTGGACTCGTGGGTCATGCCCGCAGACCTGTTGGTGTTAGGGCAGCTGCAGGACTTCGACGTCGTGCTCGGTATGGATTGGCTTGCGCGGTACTATGCTACGATCGACTGTGGAGCGAGGACGGTGACGTTCCGCGAGCCAGGTCAGGAAGAGTTCACATTCAGAGGCTGCAGGAGTACGCTATTTGCCACCTGGATATCTTCGGCGAGGGCTCGACAGATGCTGAGTAGCGGGTGTATCGCTTTCCTAGCGACTGTTGTGGAGGTACCTACGGCGGCGCCGGGACTTGAGGACATCCCAGTAGTCCGCGAGTTTCCAGATGTATTTCCCCCTGAGTTGACGACGTTGCCGCCGGAGAGGGAGATTGAGTTTGTGATTGATGTGGTTCCTGGAACTGCACCAATCTCAAAGGTACCTTATCGGATGGCGCCGGCAGAGCTGAGAGAGCTAAAGGCACAGCTTCAGGATTTGATGGATAAAGGGTTTGTGAGACCCAGTGTGTCGCCTTGGGGAGCGCCAGTGCTATTTGTAAAGAAGAAGGATGGTTCACTCAGGTTATGTGTGGATTACCGGGAGCTGAATAAAGTGACCATCAAGAATAAGTATCCACTGCCGCGCATTGATGATTTATTTGATCAGTTGCAGGGATCCTTCGTCTTCTCGAAGATTGATCTCTAGTCAGGTTACCACCAGCTGAGGGTGAGGGCCGAGGATGTTCCCAAGACGGCTTTTCGGACTTGGTACGGGCATTATGAGTTTACAGTAATGCCTTTTGGATTGACAAATACCCCTGCCGCATTCATGGATTTGAGGAACAGAGTGTTCAAGCCGTTCTTGGATAGATTTGTGGTAGTCTTCATCGACGACATCCTGATATACTCCCGGAGTGATGCTGAGCATGAGGAGCACTTGAGGATTGTGCTACAGCTTCTGCGAAAGAAGAAGCTGTATGCCAAGTTGAAGAAGTGCGAGTTCTGGCTTCGGGAGGTTGCTTTCTTGGGCCACGTGATTTCAGCCGAGGGCGTAGCAGTGGACCCGAAGAAGATTGAGGCGATTCGAGATTGGCCTAGACCGACGACGGTGACTGAGGTACGGAGCTTCCTGGGACTGGCAGGATATTACCGTCGGTTTGTGGAAGGCTTTGCGAAACTTTCCACACCCCTCACACGCTTGACGCGAAAGGGGATTCGTTTTGTTTGGAGCGATGACTGTCAGAGGAGCTTTGACGAGTTGAGACTGAGGTTGACATCAGCTCCTATCCTTGCCCTTCCGGTGATGGGGGATGGATTTGTGATCTACAGTGATGCATCGCACAGTGGACTTGGTTGCGTGCTGATGCAGCATGGTAGGGTGATTGTTTATGCTTCACGGCAATTAAAGGATTTTGAGAAGAATTACCCTACGCATGACTTGGAGCTTGCCGCGGTGGTTTTTGCTTTGAAGCTCTGGCGGCATTACCTGTACGGCGAGCACTGCGAGGTTTTCACCGATCATCAAAGTCTCAAGTATCTGTTCACACAGAAGGAGCTGAATCTGAGGCAGCGCCGGTGGTTGGAGTTACTGAAGGACTATGACATTAGTATTCAGTATCATCCCGGCAGGGCGAATGTGGTGGCAGATGCGTTGAGCAGGAAGTCAGTGCAGAGCCTGAGTTTGAGGATTACTGAGGAGAGACCCCTACTCGAGGAGTTACAGCGGCTGGGACTCGAGATAGTACCCCCTGGGTTTACGGCGAGGCTGACGTCTCTAGTATTACAGCCCACTCTGTTGGATAGAATCCGAGAGAAACAAAGTGGAGATCCGTACTTGTTGAGGATTAGAGAGCAGTTAGACAGGGGGCAGGCTGAGGGATTTGCTTTGGACAGTTCGGGAGTACTACGGTACAGGGACCGACTGTGTGTGCCTGTGGATCCGGAGATTCGAGCGGATATTCTGAGAGAGGCTCATTGTTCCCCTTATACGGTTCACCCTGGGGGAACCAAGATGTATAAGGATCTTAAGGCACAGTTTTGGTGGCCTGGAATGAAGAGGGACATTGGCAGATTTGTGGCTCAGTGTTTGACTTGCCAACAGGTGAAGGCCGAGCATCAGGTGCCTGCTGGCAAGCTTCAGAGTCTGCCAGTTCCCGAGTGGAAGTGGGAGCACATCACGATGGACTTCGTCGTTGGATTGCCTAGAGCGCAGGGTGGCTACGACGCGATTTGGGTGATAGTGGACAGACTGACCAAGTCTGCTCACTTCCTACCGGTTCAGACTACCTGGTCCAGGGAGAGACTCGCGCAGCTATACTTGGATGAGATCGTTAGGCTGCACGGCGTGCTAGTGTCGATTGTATCAGATAGAGACCCGAGGTTCGTATCCCAGTTTTGGAGGAGCCTTCAGACAGCCTTGGGTACACAGCTACATTTCAGCACAACATTCCACCCACAGACAGATGGTCAGTCAGAGCGGACCATTCAGACTCTAGAGGACATGCTGAGGGCATGTGTCCTGGACTTTGGAGGAGGGTGGTATCGACATTTGAGACTTGTTGAGTTTGCGTACAACAACAGCTATCAAGCGAGCATTCAAATGGCTCCGTTTGAGGCGTTGTATGGACGCAAATGTCGATCCCCCCTATTTTGGAGTGATGTGGGTGAGCGGAGGACATTTGGACCAGAGATTCTACTTGAGGCTGAAGAAAAGGTGAGAGTCGTTCGACGACACCTTTTGACAGCACAGAGCCGACAGAGGAGCTACGCCGATACCAGGAGACGAGACTTGGAGTTTCAGGTTGGAGATCATATTTTTCTCAAAGTCTCGCCGTCTAGAGGGATACGTCATTTTGGAGTACGTGGAAAGCTTAGTCCACGGTTTGTTGGCCCTTTCGAGGTATTGGAGAATATCGGACCGGTGGCTTACAGGATAGCTCTATCCCCGCGACTAGCTGGCATTCATGATGTATTCCACGTCTCGGCGCTAAGAAAGTATGTTTTCGATCCGTCTCATGTGATTGACTTCACCCCACTAGAGATTGGTGAGGACTTGAGGTACGAGGAGCGACCGGTGCGAATTCTTGCTCGTGAGACGAAAGAATTGCACAACCGGATCATTCCGTACGTGAAAGTGCAGTGGAGCAATCACGAGGAGCGGGAGGCGACTTGGGAGCCTGAGAAGGTGATGAGGGAGTCTTACCGCGACCTGTTCGTTGCCCCGTGTTGAGGTATGTGTTAAGTTTCGAGGACGAAACTTTTTTGTAGTAGGGGAGGATGTAGTATCCTTAATTTTGTTTTTATTTGAGTTGGTAGACTAGTAGTGGATAAGGATGCCACGTGTAACTCTAACCTCATGCATCCTTATCAATTGAGTTTTAACTGAGGTGTATAGTTTTTTTATTTTCATTTTTACTTCTTCTCTCTTTCTCCATTCGGCCGAAGTAAGGAGGAGTTCGGGTTGTGCCGCGGAGCTCGATTTCGACGCCGACGATGCGCCGCGAAGCCGTTCGAAGGTACGGTTGGGCTCGTAGTGTTGTGAGGAGGCTTGGCAAGGGTCTATTTCCGCCATTCTCGACGTCGCGCCGGATTGGATTTAGCTTTCGAGGTGGGTTACATCGGCTTTACTCCTAAGTTATTATTGGTCGACATGTATAGATCTTGATTTCGGTCATTAATTTAGCTCAAATTCATGGACTATATGTAGATTGTGAAATCTGAATTTTGGAGCATATTTTATAAATTAAGTAGATCATACATATTGGACTTGGAAATTGAATTAGGAGAAAACCTACGATTTGGACCTGTCACCAGTTTTAACTACCTGATTTAGCTCTAGGAGCCGTTAGAAAATTGTACTGTCGCAGTTATTCGAGACGAGTACTCCAGGTAGTTTAGAATGTATTTACACTCGTGCTCGTTCGCCGAGTGGATTTTTACAGGGTCGTTCAGGTTGTTTCGGACTGTTGGGTGCCGTCAGAGTTGACGGTGGACCCGTATCGCCTTTTTGGGCGTCAGATTGTGCCGAGGGCACTTACCTGTTGGTTGTTAGACCATTTTGAGTCGATTACTTGACTTTGGCTAGTTGGAGCCTGTTTGAGCTCGACAGAGATACGCTGCATACTCGGTTGGGTAGCGCCCACGAGTGCCACTCCGGAGTCAGGCTTGTGCTTTCGCGTTGGTGTCGCTCATGCCAGTTGGACTTGCTCTCCACGGACCAGTTGGTGTGGAGGTAGCTGGATAGTCGCAACGGGGCAGGGACGGGTGTGTTCACAGTCCCAGGGACGGGTATGTTTATAGTCCCGATTGGATTGGGTCAGATTGACATTTTCTACAGTTGGTTAGTGTAGAGCATGATAGTGTAGTGATTGATAGCGGTAGAGCGTACTTCCTGCTTTTCCTACTATTCTTGCTCCCTTCTGTAGACTTAGTGGGTGACCGATGTTGTTTTGGGCGGTACCCACTGAGGACTACTTGTTTTTACAGTAGTTCTCACGCCCAGTTGTTACCTATGTTTTGCAGAGCCACAGGTTTCGGCTGCTGCGCCTTCTGCGGATCAGGATCGAGGCAAGAGCGTCGCGAGTTAGAGCCCTACCTGACGAGCAGAGTTAGAGGCACCCCTACTGCAGGTAGATGTTTTGTTTCGAGTTTATGTATATAGTTTACCTAACTCGCCAGTGCGAGTAACTCTGTATTTTGGATTTGAGCTATATATATGAAACTCAATTTGTTTAGCTTTTGTTTTCTCTAGCAGCTCTATACTACTGTTTGTAGTATTGTATGTTTTACAGGTACAGCTGTCGCTTCGTATACAGGGAAAATTCCTTTGTATACGGCGGGATTTGTC
>NW_017891935.1:292500-294148 GCF_001540865.1 Ananas comosus | reverse complement strand
AGATTCATTCTCTTCATAAAAAAGAGGAGGTAGAACCAATAAAGATTTATTTTTCGATTCATCTCTGGCCTCATTCAAGAATTTTTTTTACCGTCTATTTCAATAGAAAAGGCAAATCCCCTATGATACACCAGATCCGGCTCGGTTATTGATAGAGTGAATAGATCTGCCATTTCTTGAAATCTCTCTTCTGATTCTGATTCCAAATCGTGGTGTAACGTGTATCCCCTTTTGTTCCGGTCATGGAATAGATGAAATAAATCAAAAAATGGATTTTTGTTCAAGAATGAAATCTTATTGGAACTGTCCATATCCGATTCATCCTTCGGAACCATATCACATCCCGGATCTGATGAAATAGGATGAATTGAGACGGTTTTTTGTAAATACGTAATTATCTTGAATATATCAACCATTTCTTTATTTTCCTATCGCCTGGAAGGGACTAAATAAACATCTTGTTTTTTCTTAAAAAATTTCTGATCTATAGTGGACCTCTCAGTAGGATTCGAACCCAGATGAAGTTCTGACCATCTGTCAGAGAAAAAAGAACGAATTGATCTTGACAAGAAATTCTTCGATTTCTTCCGGAAGCAGATGATTATTCATCTGCTTCTCACGTTCCGTGAATAGCCGGGACATTGAGGAAGATCCAAAAAGGCATTTCGGGAATCGATCTGATTCTATCTCTGTTCGTTCCGTTTGAAGAAAGGAAGGATCCCAAAGAATCGATCTTTCTTTTAGTTGCTGAATCTCTGTTTGATCGATCAATGTGTGATATTCTGAATCCTCATTTCTAATGGAATCGAAATGATCTATGGATTGATCAGAAGATCCTTTCAATTGGCTAGAATCCGTTACTTGAACGAAAATAGATCTTGTGGAATCATATTGAATATTTGACAATACATTCCGTACCTTGCTAAAAAACCGATCCTTGTTTCCCAACCACACATTGTCTAACCAAATCAAATTCTCTCTCGATACGTTCCTCAAAAAATCCAATTCGTGCTGATTCTTCCCCCAACTAACGAAGAGATCTTGGCGGAATTGCCACATATGAAATTGAGCACAATTTTGCAAAGAAATACCCCACTTGTTTCTCGAGAAGAGATGGGAAACATGCTCAATTTCATATGTGGCAATTCCGCCAAGATCTCTTCGTTAGTTGGGGGAAGAATCAGCACGAATTGGATTTTTTGAGGAACGTATCGAGAGAGAATTTGATTTGGTTAGACAATGTGTGGTTGGGAAACAAGGATCGGTTTTTTAGCAAGGTACGGAATGTATTGTCAAATATTCAATATGATTCCACAAGATCTATTTTCGTTCAAGTAACGGATTCTAGCCAATTGAAAGGATCTTCTGATCAATCCATAGATCATTTCGATTCCATTAGAAATGAGGATTCAGAATATCACACATTGATCGATCAAACAGAGATTCAGCAACTAAAAGAAAGATCGATTCTTTGGGATCCTTCCTTTCTTCAAACGGAACGAACAGAGATAGAATCAGATCGATTCCCGAAATGCCTTTTTGGATCTTCCTCAATGTCCCGGCTATTCACGGAACGTGAGAAGCAGATGAATAATCATCTGCTTCCGGAAGAAATCGAAGAATTTCTTGGGAATCCTACAAGATCATT
>NW_017891935.1:222500-287500 GCF_001540865.1 Ananas comosus | reverse complement strand
TGTGAAAAATAAGTAAATTTATCCAGTTGAGGCATTATTTTTTGAAAAAATCACCCTCCAGACAGAAAAAGACTCCTTTTCCTATTTATTTTTTAATAAAAATCACTGAATTCTATGTGAAATTCTTCCTTCCTTCTACCCCACTAGCTAAAAGGATAGGGGCACTATTAAGCATATATGTAGTTCTCCAAAACCGAGGACACCCCACTGAACAGTTTGAAGATTCCTTGATTAGCCATCGTGCACACTTCATTACCGATCGACCGGACTCACTCCTTGCTAAAATACGGATCCCCTTTACAGAATCCTTTCCATTTATATAGAATAACCGATCTCATTATTTGTCTTCCTTGCGGGCCTGCCCCTACGATGGGGACAGAGGTGGATATCTCGCTTCCCCGGGGACCCCCTTCGTCTCTCTGGGTTGTGGTATTCGGCATAGGGAATTTTTTTGACGGTTCCATTAGTGTGCTCTTTCCTCTTCCTACGCCTGTCTGCTGTCTTTGTTTCAAACAGAATCGACGTACTTCCTTCTTTACTAAAAATTGAAGTCAAACCGAGGATGGAATCTTTGCAATACCAAACTGAGGAGACTATAGTGTTTGGAAAAGCTTGATTGCCTAGTCCTCGTCTAGCCCTCCGGATTGCTCCTCGTCAAACAAATAAGTACGCCGGGATGGCTGATGGCCTCTGACTGGATAGCAGAGCAGTTTTCTTTAATTCCATGGGTGAAACCGCAAAAACCCTAACAAAAAATAAGTGAAAAAAAAAACCATTTTTTCTTTTTTAGGCAAGTCAGCCGTCTACTCTGCGACTACATCCGTCGTACCAATGACGTCAGTGACCACACTCAGTGTTGGGGGCAGGTTTCATGGTTCCATGTACAATGGAAGTCAAGGATGGAATTCTTGCTTGAGCAACTGGACCTGTGGACGATTGTCAATGGGACAGAAAAGCGGAATTGGTTAGCTAGGCAATGAAAGAACAATAGGCTTGTTGCCTAGCTTTGCATAGATAGGGCGGAGCGCCACCTCGAAGTTGAAGAATAGGCGTCAGGTCTGAGCCCTAGTCAGGCTAGTCAAGCGCTACTTCTAAAACGATATAGTTGGTCGTCCTGATCTCATCCATGTATCAACCTTAGGTCGACCCGGAATTGCTGGGGCTTGGCTAAAGAATGAAGCGATTAGTCATCGAGCCTTTCCTGCAATAGGGCTGCGGGGAATAGGCTGAAATGCATGCTCGATCGAATAGTGGACGGGGACGAGAACCGGGAAACTACTGGTGAAGTTAGACGACCAGCCGCTTTTCCGATATTTACTCACGCCCCGGATATATATATGTAGTAACGACCGACCAGCTGCATCAAAATCGAGGTGTATGTGGGAATCGGCATTCAAAGCCCTTCCCTTTGCGGGCCAGTCCTGGAGCTGGGCCTTACGTGATAGGGGATGAAACCAAAAAAACCTGTACCCTATTCCCGAGAGATTGACGTCGGGTAGAGGAGTCGATACGATACATCTATGCGGAGTTGAACCGACCTTACCGGGCGTGGTTTTTCTGAGATCTCCCTTCCAAGCACTCGACCCTTGCTATGTCGGTAAATGGATTGGGGGGCTAATGCACCCTTAGAGGTTTGGGAACGACCCAGACCTATTGATTGCCCCTCATGCCTCGGGAGCATGCACAGGAATCCCGGACATTGAAGGGGAGGGGGATGTCCGTAATGAACTACTTATACTGATTCCCTAATCACTTACTTTTTAAGAATAAGTAAGGATAAGACAAATAAAAGAAAGACTTGAAATACCAAAAAGAAAAAATTCATACAACCATTAAAAAAAGGTAACAAATAGCACTTGTACGTCCCAGCAGCATGGCAATGCGGAGGTGCCCTAGAGAGAGAGGGTTCTAAGACACCCGGGGAAATGGTCGATTTCCCACCTTCCTTTTTTCTCGGGCATATCGAGAAGTTGGTCTAGTACAAGAATGAGAAAGCCACAAGAGCAGGGAACAGTCAGACACTGCGCGTAAGAAAATTTTTCTTTTTCATAAAAAATAGAATAATGAGACAATATAGAATGTGGTTCTGGTTGAGGAAAGGGTCAACGCAAGGATCTTACTTCGAAGCAATCTCTGGAGTTTGCCCTTATCCGAACGGGTCTTGCAATAAAGACGGATTTCATATTGAGCTCCAAATATACGCTATTGGGATGGAATGGCTCAATCGACGTTCTCCCCCCCTAAGAACCGCACGTGCGAGTTCCCCCGCATACGGCTCAAGTGGCGAAGGCCCTTTCCTTCGCGCTTGGTAAGCGCTTCGCTGTAGCCAAGCTTACTGCTAGCCTATCGGCTAGAGCCAAGCTTCGACCGCGACTGCTCGTCGCTTCTGGCCGCCTTATTCCGTCACCCGAGATCCAAGTCAGCACCGGCAAAGATCTCTTTCTTCCTCGCGGCCGGGCCGGCTTGGAAGCAAGCTACCTGTCGCCTATCTCACCCGGCACTTTGAAGGGTGAGCCTTCGCTTTTTGGATCGTCTTCTGCCCAATGCGGTACCCTCCCGTTTTTTGGTTCCCATCCCATTGGGTTTACCTTGTTCACAGGTTGACCCCATGGCAGCAAGAAAAGGCGATCTTGTGCTATACTCCGGTGATCTCTTGCCTACCGAGGCACGCTAACTCCCATCGTGTCCCAGATCACATTCCGTGAATCGAAAGGGGAAGCCCACTCATCCATCAGCTCCTCTCGTAGATGCGGTGCGGTTTGACGAAGCGTCTAAGCACAGTTCACTCGCGTTGATCAATTAAGAGTTTTGCCGCCACTCCTTAAGGTTACATGTTGTATAATACACTGATTGCATAGTTTCCCACGCTTCATACCTCCTCTCCTCTTCTTAAGGTAAAGGGCTAGGCATGGTGGGGTAGGAGCATCCAGTCGGCAAGATTTTAGGCCTGACCAAAAAGTCTTATGTCCTCCGAGTCGCACGGCGTTTTAACCGAAAGAACTTCTTGCGCAATTCATGCCTTTCCGTTTTTATGACCAGAAATTGTTTCTTGATTTCCATTTCAAATTGTTCTCTGGACTTTTTATCAATATGAGGTGATCGTAACACAGTATATAAGACTCGTGATTCAGGCAATCCAATCTTCCGTGTGTAAGGCGTAAGCCCCCAAAAATGATAGTTTGATAAAAATGGGTTATCAAAAGATCGAATCACTATGCCTATCTTGGTGGTCGTGACTTTTGGTGGTCTTGATTTTCTCCTCTTCCTGTTCTATTGATCAGAGGGCAGTGCCACGCCGGTGACGAATTCGGGTTAAGTTAAGGCTCCCCTCCCTTTTTCGTAACAACAAAAATCAGAAGTAGGACCAAACCTCGAAGAAGAAGCCTGAGCACAGGACGAAGTGTTTTTCGTTGTATGACGAAGAAGAAGAAAGGATGGGACAAGGGTACCGCAAGCAAGCATGCAATGCTCCTCTGCTAACCTGATGAAAGAGCCATCGGTGACAACAAAAATGAGAGAAAGTGACCCAAGAATGAAAAAGAATTTGATCTTATTAAGCCGAAGATCAACTGGGCAGATCTCTATGTTATGTTCCAAGACCGCCTCCGCCGCCCTTGGACCAATCATTCACCAAGGCCGCATCCCTGCGGATGCCAGGTTCTTTTGAGCGAGGAGATGGAAATCGATCTGGAGGACAAGTGGTGGTTACAGCTTGAAGAGAGGACCACTCACTCAGTCCTTCTGAAAAAGGAGAAGAAGCCAATTCACTTCCCGGGAAGAGTTGCACGAAGAGGGTTCGCCCTCTGCCATTAAAGAAGGGGAGATAGAAGAGATTATATCATCAATACAGTCCTCTCTTCCCTCAAACTGTCGGGGTGGATATAATATTCCCCACGCCTGACTATTTTGGGGTGCATTTCAAACCCCTGTAGGAAAACAACAACTTTGTTCAGTTCAGTAAAGTTGACCGTCTTCCATGCGTAGCTGTGCCCGGCCGATGCCTTCCATTATTGCTGCATTTAAGCGCTGGGGAATCAGTCTCGTCATTCCAGCGTTTTTGGATGTGAATCATCCCCGCCATGAGCGAGATTTTTGTGCCTTTATTCGTCTTTGTCTAGTTAACCCTCCTATTGATTTTTTCATTCGAGTAAACCGGCCGAGTAACGAATTTCTTATATACGTATTTATCATCATCTTTCCAGAAAAGATAGCCAAACAATAAAGACTGATGAGCGCCTGCCCGAGTGCTCAAAATCTTTTGGGCTGCTTGCTTGGTTGAGTGATCGCCAGTGGCAGCCCTCTTCCTAAAGAGTCCTATCCTTAGGGCAGGTCTACTGCTCGAAAAAACGACCATCCTCTCCTTCGTCCTCTTTACACTTAGTTGTTTGGGACTAGCTGCCTAACGTTGCCTGTCCGGAGGAATAAGAACCGCTGCTGCTGGGCCTCATGCTATTCCCAACCGTCGTGGAGTTCCAAAAAAGGCATACGCCCTTGATACTGAAGATAGATAGGAGCTCCCCTCCCCTCGAAAGGCAAAGGTCCTAGCGTTAGCGCATATTTGACACATACATATTTGACACATATGTTAATTCCCTAAATATGAGCCAGATCAAGAGCCCTCAGTATCAGAGAGAGATGGGGAGAAAGTCTTTGTCATTGGTTCAAAGGCTGTGCCTTCTGAACATTTCTTTTTCGTTGCCTAAGCACTTACACACCTCGGAGGCTTTCCTGTTCCAGGTTTAGATCCATCCTATAGTCGCGGAACTCATTGAAGATCCAAATCAAGTGAATATACAATCTATAGCCACCACGGGATACACATCTACGGGCAGGCCCTATCTATATACCAAAAATGATCGAATCTTCGGGCTGTTCCGATTCCACCAGCAACGGTTCTATATCCAGTGGTGGTTAGAGCTTCTCTCCAATAGTGGTGTCCCGTTATAGGCGCGAGATAAGGGTACGTACTAGGAGCCTGCTTTGACCTTTCGATCCATTAGAAGAACGAGCCAAAGCTTTTATAAATGGAGAGGTTCTGGTACCTCTTTCATATATAGCTAAAGCAATGGGAGCAGCACTGACTCAAATAACTGGAGCGAAGGTTGCAGCGGTAGGGACAGAGATAGCGGCAGTGGCATAGAGAGTCACGGAAGTTGAAAGTACATAAGTTGTTGCAGCAGTCTCAGATCCAGTTGCTAAGATAGCAGCATCTTTCTCACTCCCGCCCAGGGAGGAAGTATCATACTGAGAATGCCCACGAAAAAATGGCTTTCTTATTCCCACCGGGGGCTGGCTTAGACGAGATGATCTCCTCTATCTTCTTATCTTCGGCTGCGATGTCTGCATTAACTTTCTCGAGCCTCTCTGGCGAATCATCGGCTAAGGTCTCCTCCCCCTCTCGAAGCACGCAGTCTCCGCGTCTCAGCATAACGAGCGGCTGGCATTATCTGAATTATGCCCATCTGACGGGTCACGCGGTCCCCCGGATGCCGCTCCACCACATTCAAACAGATCATGGGCGCCTAAGTCCCAAATAGAGGCCGGGACTCCATATAGATGGGATCTGACGCCTGAATGAGACGTAAAGCGTCATCAGGCATCGGAGATTGAAGATCAATCAGATCCGCTTTTGCCATTTCGTAGACGAGTTTTGCCAAAGCCATGTTCATGATTTCCATTTCAGTTTAGTTTTAGGGAGGTGTTGAGAATATTCAAACTCAACCCTTATTCTTTTTTTATGTTTAGCTTTAGAGAATAGGGGGGCTCGTCATTTGTGTATATATAGGGTCTCCGACACCTCAAAATGTAAATCATTCGGGATTTCAGAGCCATCTCAACTTTGACATGGTATCAGAGCGGGTTTTTCTATCCGACATTTTTTTTTTGGACCTGACGTATGCGGAAGTGCCTCGCCGGATCTTCAAAAAAAAAGGGAACCGTGTCGACGTTCTCTTTCCCGACTTTCCATTTATGAGGTTTCCTTTGATTTGAGGGTATCGTGCATCTCATTCCTGTGTGGGATTCTTTTGATCGCGGGTCTCGCCCTCAAGCTGGCATCGGTAGAGATCGTGGCCTTTCCTTGATTGCTATAATCTTCGAGTTGTTTGATTCTTCTTTTTATTTTTCCTTCTGAATTTCCATTTTTTTTTTCTAGTATTTACTAGCCAATTTTATCTTTTCTTTTTTTTTTCATTCCCGCCCATCTTTCTTTTTTCCTCCTCAGCTGCTCCCCCTTCATTCTCTTGATCAGTTTCCTTGTCATGGAAAGCTTCAGCATTTTCCCACTCTCAATTGAATTACCACAAGCACCTTCCGTCTCTCCACCCACATTGTAGTAACTTTCAGCTCCTGAACAGGGCAAGCTTCGACCCTATGACCAACTGCCTTGCAGTTAGAGCACACCATGGGCACCCATTCTAAACCACCTCTTCTTCCATGCCACCATTGCCCGATTCAATCCACACACAACTAGGCATCTTTTTGTGAGGATGAACTTCAATACTTTCCCGCGTGCGAGCCTTGATTTACTTGTCGTAGGTTGATAAATAGTTAAGGGCTTCCCAATGGTACTCGCTATCCGACTGATCATCCTTTGAGACCACAGGTGAAGTTCCAGCTGAGGAAAACAACCCCAAACAGGAACCATCTCCAACAGGTCTTTGCGCGCATCCATCCCCCTTTGCAACTTTCTAAAAATCATCACTCTTCCTTCTATAAGCCACGGCCCTCCTTCCAGCACCTTGTCAGAATCTTATTCTGTGTTGAAGCGGAATAGTTTGAAGCCATGCATTCTTGAAAGAATCTCCAAACCCCCTTTACCTTATCCTTCTATTCTATAAAAAGGCGAACATCTAATCACGGTCGCCTTTCTATGAAGGCGAGCAGCCCAGCCCCCCTCTTGAAATTTTTATATTAGGTCAGCGTCGCAATAGCAGCTCCGAGAAGCTGGGCTTAGGGTGCGCCTCCTGCGGTCGTTTCAGTGACTCAATTGGCTTCCCTCAGCTCAGACTGGTGTCGCCACCTCTCCCAGGACCAGAATGATTATCCCTGCCCGATGGGTCTACATTCATCCCTGAATGTCGTCGGGTACTCTTCACTTCCCCGCCATTCTTGTAACCGTCACCTGTCATCCGCGCAGGTGTGTCCGCACCCCCTGGAGTGGACGAGAAAGAAAGGATTTCTCGGAGCAACCCCCCTGGTTCCAGACCCAGGAGTTCACTTTCCCGTATGAGCATTCGGTACATGTATAAGTCCGTGGAAGAGTAAAAGGGTCATCACTACTGAGGATCTCCCCCCTAATCTTAGATGGGTCGTCTGAGGGTTCGCCGCGGTTCATTGCTGTGCTTACACACTAGGCTACCCTTCTCCGAAAGCTCCGCGGGACCACCTATCACTAGTCTTCGGCCGGAGGGGTTTATTGCACAAAAAGGCCGGGACGCCGGCTCCCGCAGAGGGAAGCCCAACGAATGTCAGATGCAAAGCCCCGCACCTCATTAAGATCATATTGGCATACTCTCCCAAAAAAAAAAGAGCAGACCCCATTGAAGACGGGAGTGAGGTACAACAAGGCCATTTCCGTCCACCTTCTCACGGAGCCGTACGTGGACGTTACCGCTCATACAGCTCCCAGCCAGCAAGCAGTTAGCTTTCCTCTACAAGGAATGGAAGTGTGGATGAATCGACATCAAATAAAATAGAGGTTTTTCTTATCATCACTTCAATAACATGCATGATAAGAGCATCCCTTTCACAAAAACCTACGGATCCCCCCCTCCCCCCTCCAGCCACTTCAGCACCTTGTGATCTTTGAGAAGATCATTACGAGCCCTCTCCGTTAATGTTTTTGTAGATTCCTAAAATTCCATGGTGGATCAGGACGAGAATGAATCCAGGAATCCAGGACATATTCATCCTGGAGCTTCTGCTCTCCTCAGTGGAGGGGTTTTTATAGAGAAAGAGGTGAGTCGAGGCGAGGGTTGCCTCCCGCTTCGCTTGACCGATTCCTCTCCGTCGGAGGAAGATCGACCCTGAACAAGAAAGAAGGAGCTGCTCTCGATGTGAGAGAAGGAGCAAAAAAGTGTCATTTTCTGCCCCACCTAAAAACAAAGACAGACAACGGACTGGACACAAACAAACAAAAGAAAGAAGAAGTGCCTTCTCGCCCTGCCCCGATGATGCGCTCAACGCTCGCGGAACTACACTACATACCGGAAAAAACTCTCTCTATTACTTTGATAAGAGAATCATAGGTTTGACCGACGAGCTACGTGGGAAATACGAGATCTAGGCAAGCCGTTCTCCCCTTGCCCTTGAACGATAGATAGGGCGAACATTTCAACCTTAGTTATCACTATCACTAGAGGAGGATGTGAAGCCCTCTTCCAAATAGAATTGGAGATCAATAGCTTCTTTGGCCTCTTTGGCTATCACGAAAAAGGGGCTGTTTCTCCCTTTTTCATTTAAATCGTGAATAACCCCATTGATTGTATCTAAATCAGTGGAACTATTCAAAACACGATCAACAATATCGTGTATGCTGGATTTGTCCTTCATCGGACAGTTTTCCTCATCAAAGAGGTGTCTTAGCTTATTCCCAAGCTTTTTTTGGGCTTTCACAAATAGCTCAACCGTGTTTGGCTCCTGAGGAGCTGGGACCTGTGGAGCTTCAGCCGGAGGAGCTTGGTTGACGCTCGCTTCCGAGTGAGCTGGGCTGGAGGCTCCTTCATGAGCTGAGCTGGAGGCTGCCCCATGATGGGGCATCATATTTGTGTTCCCCACGCTCTCCAGATCCCACATAAGCATGTAAAATACAAATGCAAAGAAAGTTCCGGCCAACCCGAGAAAAGAGGAAGTAGAGAGACTTGCTGAAAATGGTCCATTGAACTTTCAGCCAGAAGATATAACCATTTACGTCGATTAGCCGCAACAAACAATAAGACACAATGAGAAAGGTCAAAATGATGAGGACCGAATAGAGAAATTGGCGTAATCGAGTAAGATGAGGAGATAAGGGGCGAAGGATATTCAATTCATGATTCAAGTTTGTAGGATCGCTATTTCCTGCGTGGTCTGTGCCCGTACCGATATCCTAATTCGGCTACCTCTCCCACTCATCAAGGCAGAACATAAGAAACTATTGCCAAGGGAGACCGGGGAACGCTCTGCCCCATCACCTACAAAAGGATCCATTACAGGAGTGCCGCGCTTCTCAGGGCCCTCTGCGTCATATCGACCCCGCCGGGGCGATCCAGTCACCCGGAGAGAAAAGAAGAAAGAAGAGAAGTTGCACTAGTTTACTAGTTGCACTGACGATGACTCGATTACCTAAAGGACCCATCTTGTCAGTATCGAGGTCTTTCTTGTCTCACACAAGAAGACAGAATTCTTCTTGATATACACTATTTCTAGTTCGCCACAAGGGATGAAAGCAAGGAAGCTAGCCTATGTGGAAGAAAGAAAGAAGTCAAGCTGCACGCAATCCACAACCAAAAGAGAGAAGCCAGTCACGGAACACAAACAATATTCCACATAAAATCTCTTCCACATGTCTTGCAAGAGACGATTCGGTTCACAACAGCCGATTCCATAGGCATTCTGGCTTGATGAATGCTATCTTGCTTGAGAAATCCCTTCCTTCTTATTGGCTTATTCAACAAACGGTATAACACT
The DNA here is from genome assembly GCF_001540865.1 of Ananas comosus. NCBI lineage: Eukaryota > Viridiplantae > Streptophyta > Magnoliopsida > Poales > Bromeliaceae > Ananas > Ananas comosus. Next base: position 277,831 of record NW_017891935.1, on the reverse strand, counting down.
TCTCTCATCCCACTACCGCACTATCCATGTCTTATTCTTATACTATTATACCTGCTCCGAGATGATAGATCGGATGAAAACAAGAGAGAAGGAGCTGCTATTGAATCCGGTCTTAGATGGTTGGAAGACAGAAGCAATAGCATGATAGGAATAGCAGGTTTAATAGAGATGACATCACAATAGGATGAAGACGATACTGATTATCTGCTTGAACGTGGAAATGGGATATAGGCTGTTCGGGATTAACCTGATTGCCCTAATACTCTTGCTATTGGGAACCCCTGATTCCCCGCATCCAACAAGGGATTGCGCCTTGTTTGGAAAACTCCAATTGATGAGGTGCCAAGTTTGTCACCTCGCGGGGCAGGAAACCTATCCTAAACCATTGACGTCTAAAAGACAAGTCGTTTTGTCAAAAAAGGATCAGGGTATGGATGACTCATTTAGGAATGACGAACCATCTCCAAGTACCTTTCTCTATCACATGCGAGCTAAGTTCCCTATTAGGATCCCTAGGAAAGCCTTCATTAGGATCTCTATTAGCGTTCCCTAATAAAATCTCTGTTAAGGTTTGGAACCCTGAATCACATCCATGGAAAGCCCAGGCGGAAGAAAACCAGTATAAACCGAATAAGCCCGAGTCCGAGTCGAAGACTCGCCTGGTTTCGTCAAAGGTAACATGACGATAGATGATAACTTTCCAGGTCGGAAAGTGAAAGCCTAAACGCCCTTATTGCACTATATCCGATGAAGATACACTCAAGAGCCTTGGTTTGTTCCGCATCGAAGAATCAACATGAGGGAAAAATATGCACCCAAACGATCGTAACCAGGAGGCAACGGAATGGAAAGGAGCCGTCGAGAGTATAATATATACTAATTTATATATATTAGTATATATTAGTATATACTGCAACTTTGAAAGCCCCCCTCCTATTCGAGGCCGGGTGGCGAACATCATAGAAAGCCCAGACTCGGTAATATGACGATGTTTTCGTTCAGACCTTCTTCTCATGGTCTTCTTGTAGTACATAGCGCTTACAAGTTTGTAGCTTCCGGAATTCCACTTTTTTACAGGACTTTAAGAATTGACTTTCGCAGTCCCCCACTCAGAATGGTTACTGGACAAGAAGAGGGGAGCTAATCCCTTGAACATAGCATTCTGGCTGTGCCGTACCCAGAGGTTCAGTAGCTTGCTTTCATCTTTAAGGTAGCTAACCACATGCTTTCCATGATCATATACAACAACAGATCGGAGGTGACTTTCCCGCTATCGAATCTATCTAATGGAAGGTGGGACTCTACCCCGCCCAAAGGACTGGGCGGGCTTCCGGGTTTGTCTTGTCTTTCCGTTCCGTAAAAGTAAGTCTTTGGCTGACGATTGCACGATACAGTCAATCCTAGTGCCAGTGCTGATCACTTCAGGAAAGTAGGGGGGTTCACGAGGGGACGACCAAAGAGAAAGCGAATGGACGAGTAGTCGGGAACTGAAGGCTACCAACAAGCTTGGTAAAAAAGCAAGCCAGAAAGCGAAAGATTGGAGGGGTAGATAAGAGTGGTGCAGGTGCAAGGCAAGCTAAGGGTAAGTGGGGTCCAGCGGGGTCAGTCTGGACCGGGTCATAAAGTGGCACATATAATAGGCAATATAGGCTGAATTATATTGAAAAAAGGGCCGATACGTACGAGGATGATGACGATCGTGAATTCTTCAAAAGATTGTTGGAGCAAAAGAACTGGCAGATTGATCAGCTTGTAGCTGAGAATGACGCATGGAAAGCGGCCTTATTCGAAACTGGTCTATCGATTGACCCGGCTCCAGTCCTGGAATCTTTCTTACGTTGAGTTTGGTGGAGCACCGTTGACCTTTGTGCGGGAGTCTTTGGCCTTAGATTCGGGAGAAAGAAGAACTACTTTTCCCATGAATCCGCGGGAAATGCTTGAGCGCCTTATCTGCCTCACTTAATTCAGATGCGGCGGATGGTGGAGGTACCACTTCTCGGGGACCATATGCTGCTCTGCCTCCTTCCGCTGCTCCCTCGTCGCGAGAGGGAGGTGTAGAGTGGACAACGAGTTCCGCCCTACCTTTCTCTGGGGGGGTCGATAGATCGGCCAACACTGTATTGTGATGACTCGTGTCAGCGCCACTGTTGCAGTAGCGTAATTGTGGAAAATAGCCAGTATAAGGGCAAATGTATCTGCGGCCACAGTCCGTGATGGCGATTCTGGTGGAGTCGTTACCCGACTAATGAGAGCTGACTAGGGTCGCGTTCAGCTGCCTATCAAATATTTCAAATACTGATCAGGAACACTAAAACATGAAGGCAATCTGAATAACAAGAGTGAAATGGAAAACCTCACCTGTAACAGTTGTCCCCCCGGACTGAGCAAAAGTCGAGGGTTGTTCGGGTATATCCATCGGCAATTTGGCGCCGACAGCTTCTTCGTCCTCTGACGGAGGGGGGGGTCAAGTGTTGAATGGTAAAGAGATTGTTGCAGCACGTCTAATAAGAACGGACATACCTAGCCCCGGAGGAGGAGGAGGCGTGGGTCCTCGCTGTCGGACGGCCAGTTTCTTGCGGCGCTTGGCAGGCCGCTCTTCTTTTCTCTCCTTCAGTGCTCATGTCCCATCTGTCTGTCGAACCACAAAATTTTAGTCACCAACCACTTTGAACTTCTTGATCCTCATTTCTTTAGCGATAGACAACCCTATTGCTAAGGCCTCATATTCTGAACTGTTATTAGAGCATGGAAACTCCAATTGTTACGATAAAGATGTTGACTCTCCTTTTGGTGATTTCAAAACGATTCCTACACCACCTTCTTCCTTGGCTGTGGATGATTCATCAAAGTCGTCAGTCCATTGCCCATCTTCTACTGTTGCAATCTGTTCTATCTCACCAGGAATTTCTTCAGAAAGCTCGAGTTGGTCTTTTGATGGGCCAGTAGATCTGCAAAAACTTGCCCCAAAATCGCTTTGGGAGTGACACATTCTATGTCAAATTCTGACAGCTGTAACAACCCCTTCCCGATAGGGCTGGGCTGGCCTTGACAGCAAGTACCTTATCGGATTAGCCCCCGCAACCAACTTGATCTTGTGCGCCAGCATATAATGTCTTAACTTTTGGGCTGCATATAACATAACTATAGTGAAGCGCTAAACAATTTTTCTCTTCTTTAGTGTATGACGCTTCAGCTTCTTTGAGAATTCTACTATATATTTAAGTATATTGGCTTTTCTTGACCATTTTTATCATCCTGTGCTAGCACTATTCCGATAGCATTATCATTGAAAGCAAGATATAGCTTAAGTTCCTTACCTGCTATTGGAGCCATCATCACTGGGGCGTTCGCTAAGGTCTCCTTGATTTTATCAAAGGCTTGTGGACCTCTTCCTATTTGTACTCCACCTTCTTCTTTAGCAATTCCATAAGAGGGGCCGATAAGGCTGCTAACCCTGGTAAGAACCCTCTCAAATAGGCCTAAAAATGACTTCAACTCATTCGCTGAGGTTGGCTCTGGCATATCGAGCACTGCTTTTGCTTTAGCTGGGTCTACATTCATGCCTTGTCGATTCACCAAATAACCAAGAAATTTCCCTGATCTTACTCCGAAGGCGCACTTCATCGGGTGCATCTTCAGCTTGTATTCTCTGCATCTCTGTAGGACTCGACGAAGCACTTCCACATGATCTTTCCTTTGCTTGGATTTCACTACTATGTCATCAACGTCATCCGAACATTCCTCATGCATCATATCATGAAAAATTGCAGTCATAGCACGTTGAGTTGTAGCACCAGCATTCTTTAAACCAAAAGGCATCACTGTGTAATAGTTGTTACCTATCGGAGTTCTGAAGGCAGTCTTTTCCGCATCCACAGGGTTCATCTTGATTTGGTTGTAGCCGCTATACCCATCCATGAATGAGAACATCTCATGCCCAGCTGTTGCGTCTATGAACAGATCCATGTTTGGCAAAGGGAAGTCATCTTTCGGACAAGCTTTATTTAGGTCTAAAAAATCAACACAGCAGCGGATTTGCCCATTCTTCTTGACAGGGACTATGTCCCCCAAATGGGGTCTTGTATGGGCTTTAAGAAACCAACCTTCAATAGCTTCTCAATCTCTTCTTTAATTTATTTCTCTATTTCAGGCTTGAAGACTCTGGCGGGTTGTTTGACAGACTTTGTTATAGGAGTTATATGTAAAGAATGACATAAACGATCAGTACTTAAACCAGGCATCTCATCCGTAAGTCCAAGCAAACACATCTTTGTATTCCCTTTACTTTATGGAAAATGCTTTCTTTTTCAGTGATGCCAAGGCTAGCTGATACAAAGATAGGTTTTTCTTCTTCGCCAAACAAAAAAAAAAGTTTAAGGCAAGTTATGAACATTAAAAAGAGTCAAAGCAGACTTAAAAATCTCCCTACTGTAATCCCAAGTAAGCAGCAAGTGATTAACAGTTTCTTCACCACCACAGAAAACACAAGTGCTATCTCCTGTCCATCCTCTCTTGAGAAGATTGTCTTTTGTAAGAATTTTTTTGTTCCCAACAGAAAATTGGAATTTGAGATTGAATAGGAGTCTTCCAAATATTAGTGTGAACTGAGCTTCTAGTCCCCCCATCATTCACCATTGTATACCCTGATTTAACAGCATATTTTGTATTCCCCCCAAGTCTCCAAATTCTCTTATCAGGTCTTTCCTCCAATGTTAAGTTCTGAAGACAGCTACAAAGTTGTTGATATTCCTCACTATTCTGCATAATACCCCCTCTTTGAACACCCAAGTTCCAACTAAAGGTCGAATTATTGCCAACTTCTCCCTGACAGTAACAATTGGATTGTTGATGAAATGTGAGAGATTAAAGAACTTAGTATTAAATGAAACTTCCCCCATCCATATGTCCTGCCAGAATAAAGTAGTGATACCATCCCCCACATCTACCCTTGAGCCAACTTTTAACATATCAAAGGTTTTAAGAACCCCTTGCCAGAAGTAAGAACTCTTCCTTCTATGTTTTCCGTTAATGACATTCTCTTTATTCCCTTTATAATAATTGTTCAAGACCAGATTAGGCCAGTAAAGTTCATCAGTGTCATCAAAAATCTTCCACATCCACTTATTCAGCAATGCATTGTTAAAATCAGCCAAATTGATAACACCTAGCCCACCAAATTCTTTTCTCTTGCAAATTCTCCCCAATTCATAAGGTTATAACCTTTAATGTTAGTGCTTCTTCCCCACAAGAAGTTCCTTCTAATTTGATCAATTCTTTCTTCCACCCAACTAGGAAGCTTGTAGACAGACATATAGTACATAGGAATAGCAGACAAAACACTATTAACCAAGGTTAATCTACCTCCCATGGATAGTAATTTACCTTTCCATCCATAACGCTTTTTCTCAACTTTTTTGATAAGTGGCATCCAATCAGCTTTAGCAGGTCTTTTGTAGGAGACAGGAACACCAAGATAATTTAAAGATAACTCCCCAAGATTGCATCCCAGTGCAGCAGCTAAATCAGCTCCAATTTCTTGCACCATCAAAGAGCTTTTATCAAAATTTGCAGTCCTTCAAAAATGAAAAGTCTAACTTATAAATTAACAATATTCTCCAAAGAAGCTTTTCCACAGACTAGTGTATCATCTGCATACTGTAACAAAGCAAATTCACCACCACTTCTCATATTTATACCCTGATATCTGTTTTCCCCCATAGCTTTCTTAAGCATGATGTTAAGACAATCCACCACAAGGTCAAATAAGAGAGGAGAAAGAGGGTCTCCCTGCCTTAAACCTCTTTTGCATTTAATTGTTTTGCCCTCTTTGCCATTAACCACCAGCCTTGTGTTAGAAATTTTCAAAATATTTTCAATCCACAAGATCCATTTATGGCTAAAACCTTTAGCCCTCAAGATATCCAACAAGAAATCCCATTCAACAGAGTCAAAGGCCTTTTGGAAATCCAAAAAACAAAAGCATAAAAATTCGAATTTTTACACCACCACATTATTTCCAAAGCAGAAATTATGCTCTCCATGGTGCCTCTGTTCTTAATAAAAGCTGATTGCTCAGCTGCTACCAAAGAATGCATCAGAGGACTCAACCTGTTAGCCAAAATTTTTGTAAGAATTTTTAGGACTCCATTTTATAAGGAAATAGGCCTATAATCCTTAACAGTTTTAGAGTCCTCTTTTTTTTGAATGAGAGTAAGAGTAGATAATAAAAAGCATTTAAGATCACATTGTGAATTTTTAAAATCATGAACAACCATAAGAAGTGAATCCTTAATTTCTGCCCAAAACTGCTGATAGAAAAAGAGAGGAAAGCCATCTGGCCCTGGGGCCTTATCACCATTGAGTCCAAAGACAGCATACCTTAATTCCTCTTCAGTAACTAAAGTGTCCAAGTTATTTTCTTCCAATCCACCATTGCCTCTCAACACCCATTCCTCAGCTAGAAACCTCCATCCTCTAGATGTACCCAAAAGGTTTTTATAGAATTTAAAAAATCCTTCTCATCATCAACAATTTGCCCATCAACTTCTATATTACTGACCCAATTTTTCTTTCTCCTCATATTAGCAACACTATAAAAGTATTTTGTGTTTTTATCTCCTTCTTTCAACCTGCCCTTGACCTCTGTCTCCACATTATTTCCTCTTCCTTGACCACCTGATTGAAATTATGGTTATAATCATTCATCATAAGTTGTTCTTCCTCCAATGTAAGTCCCTCTGTCTCATTTTTCCTGTCAAGTATTTGGATATTTTCCATCAGGTCCTTTTTCCTTTGTGCAATTGATCCAAATTCTGCATATGCCCAAGTTTTTAACTCCTTTCTGAGGACTTTAAGCTTTTTGCTCATCATTTTATCAGCACTATTATCTGAAAAATGTTTACCCTTTTAAATAAGTTGCACACAGTCATCTCTTTCCAACCACTTTCCATCTTCAAATTTGTGTTTCTCCTTAAGATATTACCAGTAGACAGCTGTAATGGAACATGATCAGAAGCCAGGCAGGTCGGATAGCAGTGACAAAGGATAAGCTTGTTCCCAATTAATATCACATAGAAATCTATCAATTTTTGGCTTCCTTTCTTTCATTAGTTCTAGTGAATTTTCTACCAGAAATTGGAATGTCAATTAACTCCATCTTAGAGATAAATTCGTTAAAAAGTTCCATTTCCAAGCTGTTTCCAAACCCAGAACTTCTATCATCAGCAAATCTTGTGAGGTTGAAATCACCACCAATTAACCAACAACCATCCACATCAGCTTTTAAATCATATAGTTCATGCAAGAACTCTTCTTTTAACACATAAATAACAGGGCCATAAACTTAAGTAATAAAAATTTTTTGCTTGGAAACCAAATCAAACAATTTGATAGAAATAGAAAATTCTTTCTTAATTGTTCCACAATGTTGTAAACAGTCAGAACTCCAACCAACTAAAATACCTCCTCGAGATCCTTGTGCACCAATATAGTCCCATGAATTTAATCTCCTCCCAAGCACTGATGTTGCAAGTTTAGCAAAAATATTATCTAAGTTTCTTGCAACATCACAATATCTGGTTTCTAAGTATTAAAAACAGTCAAAATCTCCTTTCTTTTTCCAGGGGTACCCAGCCCCCTAACATTCCATGTGATAATAATCATGTATCATTATTTATGCCCTCTCTTTGTGACTCCTGTCCCCCAGAGTCATCTTCAAGATCCTCTTCCAATTCTTGTAAAATACTTTTTCCACTTATCAATTTTATAAGAGTATCGACCATTCTTTCTCATCATAATTTTTCCACCTTTTTCTACTCCTTTAACTCCTATTTCAGATGCAATAGAATATAAAGTTCTATCATCAAGCAAAAAAGGAGAGAAGGAATTAGATAGATCTATACCTTCATGTTGTAAGATCCCTCTCCTGCTTCTTCTAGCATAAGTGACTGGTGTTGGAGTCCTCTCTCCACCTTGTGGTGTCACCGCAACAGCAACAGAGGCCTCTGTGAATGATTGTGAAGTCACTGCAGCAGACTGAACTTCTGAATTTTCCATGACAATAACCTCTTTTGTCATTTCCTCCTCAACTCCTTTCCCCACTTCAACAGTACTCCTAGAAGAACCTTGCCCAACATCACCACCAGATTGAACCATTAACCTCTTTTTTAGGGGAATCAAACTCCCTTGTCCTGTTGTAGAAGAATCTTTAGCAATGTGCCTTTCATGAATTGAAGCTTTATCCACTATAGGTAAGGGAGTAGGGCCCTGTACTTGTAATTGCATAGCTGGAGAATGAACAGAGAAAGAAGCTTGATTCCTTGCAGCTAAAGAGAATGACCCCTGTCCCACAAGATTTGTCCTAAGCTGCACTTCTGCTTCATCTTGATCCCCAACTTCTCTCTGCTCAGCACCAATTAATACTTAAAAGATTAGATCATTTAGTTCATAATCTACAACATTAGGTATCTCCACATCTTTCCTACACCCAACTAAAATCCGAGCTTCCTCAATCATAGATCTATTCCATGTGAGGTTATCCATAGTAATAAAGAAAGAAAAATCCTTAACTAAATCATTCCATCCATTGCGTGTCCAACAATAAACTGGCATACCCCTGATTCGAAGCCATTTGCGCACATAATTAGGGTTTCTTCTACCTCCATAAGCCATTGTCCATTTCTCAAACTTGATTGTACTGTTATTCAAAGAGCATACACCATACTGGAGGACTTGATCGAATTCCCACTTAGATGAACAATTAATTAAAAAAGCTCTATCAGATAAACGCCTAACTAATCCCCTCCAGTTGGCAAATTTGTCATGAAAAACACCCACAATATCAATATCAGCAAGTATATCTCCCTCTACTTTAGCAACAATGCAACGATTGAAAGAAGAGGCAATATTTTTTATCTCATCATCATAATTAGCCCTAATTCTTCTCCTGTTAACAAGAGCTCCAGTAGAGGACTTACATTGGTAGGATTTATGCCCGGTCCCATTGCATACAAAGCAAGTAACAGGGTTTCGGACTGGTAATATCTTTGGCAAGATGACCCCTCTCGCCACATCGTGCACACATATCAGCCTCGAGCCGCTGAATTTTCCTCGGCCGCTCCATGATCGGACGAGATGGGTTGCTCCTCTGTGAAGTTTCGGCCAACAAGGCCTCTTTGTAGGTTTTTGGGAGCTGTAAGAGTGACATTTTCATAATCCCTTGAAAGGGATTCGGGGCGGGGGCAAGATCCGTACTAGCTTCGCTTTTATACTTTTTTTCTTCGCTTTTTTAATCCAAAACTCTTCAGTCAAGCACGCCCGCGAGGAGCCATTTGAGGTAGAGACTTTTTATGTAATAACAATTTCATAAAAAACTTGCAGCAGTTGTAAGCAAGCTACCATGAAAAATTCCAATTCCATTAAGGCTGAGCCAGAAGTTAAAGTTTCTAGTAAGAATATTGCATTTTCTGCTCTTCTTCATGCGCTGCGAGCCATTGTGGGAAAGCTTATATGGATGACCTTGCTGTATAAATAGATTTCCTTGAAAGGGCTAGGCTAGTTCCTTTCGATTCCAGGCAAGAGAGTTTCACTTGTAGTCCTTTACTTCAAACTGGAAGTCCTGCTGCTGTGAGGTAGTCTGGTATTCTCTCTTTCTTTATTGAATAGCTAGTCTTTCTGATAGAATAAATACTAGAGTAAGTAGGCTTTCCTTGTGGGAATACTCTCATGGATTCCCGTATATTAGCATATACCATTTTTACCTAGTCCCAGTCATCCGCTAGGCCAGCTGTATCTTTTTAGCCAGCAAGCAAGGATCTTAGGCAAGTAAGCCCATCAAATAGCATTTCTAGTTCCATTCTCAGGTAGGCCAGGAAGCGAGGCGAGTTCTGTTTCAGCAATTTCTTTTTCTTTCGAACCAGTTGTACTTTCTTTACCTGCGGTTTCAGTTCCAGTGGCAGTGGGAAGCAGTTGGACTTTCCTCTTTTCCCTCTTTCTTGATAAGCCCTGCTTTTCGAGTGATAAGCTAATCTTTTTAAGTTGCAATTCCAATTAGACTTTCTTTCGATGGTGAGCCAGTTTCATTGGTAAACCCTTTCCTTCTGCTTTCCAAGCAAGTAAAAGAAAATCCTGTGATCAACTCAGTTGGAGTTGGATAGCCAGTAGGTTCTAGGGCAATCTCCTTCGTTTCGGTTTGAGATCCCGTGACAGTTTCATAAAAGTCCTACTAATGAATAATATTATCATTATACAGTTGCAGTCCTTGGAGTAGTTTTCCTTCTTTTAAGGGAGTGGATTGAAAATATCGAGTGAGTAGAGTGAGCTTATCTAGCATATTTCCAGCTTTTTTTTTTTACTAATTCATTCACTTTCAATAATTGAATAAGAATAATAAAATAAGAAAACTTCAGGCAGACTGAATAGGCTTTCTTCCAAGGGCAAGTTAGTTTTAAAGTGATTTTTTCTTTCCTGACCCTTTAGAAAGTCCCTATCTCTGTCAAGCGCTCTTATGATCAAGTCCCTGTCCCTTAATCGAGTGCTAGTTCCTTTTGATGCAGTTTCTTTCCCTGGGAAAGGCTAAGGAAGGATAAACTCAAACTCTTTAACGTTTTGCATTCTTTTGATCTGTTAACGACACTAGGGGCCAGTTCCCGCGTAATCAATCTAGTAGTAGTAGTAGTAGTAGTAGTAGGAGTCTCCTTTCTTTACTTTACAGCCATCGGGAGTTCTATTTTTTGTTCTCTTGTTTAGTCTTCCATCGCCTTAAAATCCTTTTCGCTAGCCTGGGGGTTTGAGTTCGGGGCTGATTGATTGAGTTCCCTTTCTCTTTTTATTAGGGAAGAAGGTACGGGAGGACTTAAGAGGAGAGTGGTATTCACATCTATCCCTGCTCAAGAGCTCGAGGAAGCCCAGGAGAAGGGCATCAATTCCAAGGCCTTTCTTTGTCATTTTCCTTTTTTTAGTGTAGTAAGAAGATTCATGCTTATATGCTCCTTCGTTATCCAAGATTAAGGAAGAGTCCCTATTTAGGTGAATGCTAGGGTATCAAGTCGGGGCCTCTACTATAGAAGAGAGGTATTATTTCAAAAGGTGGATTGCTAATAAGCGAAGGGCTTCATAGCTTAGTCCGTTTCCATCTAGCAGTGATTGGGTCAATCTCCCTCCTATTAGGAGGAGTCATATCCTTTTTCTAGAAGAAGAGTCTGCGCGCCTTACGTGATGGAGGTCGGGGTTCGATAAAGTTAAGTAGGGCGTGAAGCGTAGTTGGGGGTGGCGACGTTGTTTTGCAAGAGTTGGTAGAGGGAAGTAAGGGCAAGAGAGGTGGTTTCAGTTCCACCTATCGCATGCAGCCGCGCATCCGAGTCAATTTCGGAAGCCAGCAGTAGGAGCTACCCAGTGGAAGAACCAATTAATTAGTCACCTGTGAAGAAGGAAGAATGGACAAGTTTGTCTTTGCATTGATTTCCGAGACCTGCCATGCCCCAAAGATGACTTTCCACTGCCACACATTGAGATCTTCGTGGATAAGACCGCTGACTACGAGATGTTATCATTCATGGACGCTTTCGCTTTCTCCGGGTATAAGCAGATTAAGCTCGCTAAAGAAGACCAAGAGAGGACATCATTCCAAAACCCCTGGGGAAGCTACTGCTATGTTGTCATGCCATTCGGACTTCAAAATGCTGGAGCCAGATATCAAAGGTCCATGACGGCCATCTTTCCATGATATGATATACGACTGCATGGAGGTTTATGTATACGACATCCTTGTGAAATTCAAGACACGGGAAGCTCACCATGAAGCCCTTCGTCGAGTCCTCGAAAGAGCCCTAAAATACAACCTCAAGATGAATCCAAAGAAATGTGTTTTCGGTCTATCTGCCGGACCTCGGCTTTATTGTCAGCAAATGGGGGGGTAGAAGTTGATCCGTCCAAGGTGCGTGCTATACTCGAGATGCCTCCGCCAAAGAATCTCAAAGAGCTTCGAGGTCTCATTGTCAGACTGAAATTCATTCGCTGGTTCATCTCTCATCCGATCGATGCGAACCTTTCTAAAAGCTCTTCAAATCCAAGGCGGAGCCGAATTCATATGAATACGGGACGACGATTGACAGAGAAAGCTTTCGACTCCATCAAATGCTACTAAATGCGAACATACTCTCGCCTCCTGTCCGAGGAAAAGGCCACTTCTACTATACATCTCCACCACGGAGAATGCGCTTGGAGCCATCCTTGCACAAGACGATGATGATGGTAAGAAGGAAAAGGCTATTACCTCAGAAGGTCCTTCGTCGACTATGAAAAGAAATAGACGGTAGTGGAGAAGACTTGCCTCGCCCTCGTGTGGACCACTCTAAAGTTGAGAAAGTACTGAAGGGCCCATTCCATCAAGCTTCTTGCACGCATGGACCCTCTTCAATATTTGTTTGAGAAGTCGGCTATCTCCGGAAGAATTGCTCGGTGGCAGATGCTGCTAGCAGAATTTTACATCATGTATGTCACACAGAAGTCCATGCATTGTACCCGCAGTTGCTGAGAAAGGCAAAGGCAAGCTAGAGATGATATCAGCCTTGCTGTTGAAGAAAGGGGTGAAAGAGGGTCAGCCGACCTACCTTGCCGCCCTTAGAGTGGAGCAAGAGAAGCTCCCAGAGGAACCTTTACCGCGGGAGATCGTTGAGCTCCTGTACCATGGCGAGTCCTTCTCTGTCAGTTGTGGTGTAATTGCGCTCTGCCGGTGACAACCTCCTACTCCCACAGTGGGATGATCTAGTTTGGAAGGCCCTTCATGAGCCAATAAAAAATAGTGCGTAGAGAGAAGCAGAGACATGTACATGAAATGACTTGTCCCAGTCCGGAAACCGAAGTATAGGGGCTGTCACTAAGCACTCCTTGAAATACTGGAACGCATTCTCCTGCTCTGGTCTATCTGGCAGTTCACTACGCGCCGAATGATTCTTTGCTATTTCCTTTCTCTCTCAAGGGAACGGTTCTCGGGCTAGGTCCAATTCAAAACCTAAGGTAATGACTTTCTAAAGGCAAAGCGCTAAATAAAGGGAAAGCTAGTACCAATCCCCTTCTTGGGAAGAGAAGCTATTTACAACTGGAGTAATAAAGAGGATTGAATGAAGCTTCGTGCTTTCCTTCGCCACTTCCCTTCTCAGTGCGAGACATTCTGATCTCGTCTGATGCGGGTGCAAATCGACAAGAACTACGGTCCGGTGAGTGAATGAACTTTCCCTGTTTGGTTGGTACGCAATCTCGGGTTCCATACTCGGGTTACCAAGCGAAGCGCTCGGTTAACATAAGGAAGTTATTTCAAACGGAAGGTTTTTATTCCTGAGTTACGAGCATGACATGCGTTAGACCTTTTTTGGACTTATATTCTAAAGAGGATAACCAAAGACCAAAGAGATGCTTCAATACTCCCCCACTTTTGGCAATCCCACAATGAAATCCAAAGAAAGACTTTCCCACGTTCGCTCCGGGATTGGTAGAGGCTCGAGTAGACCTGCAACACTGACTTTCTCTCTCTACCACCCTCACTGCCTTCCGACTGTCACTATCCCTTTTGCAAGGGAAAGTGATCTCTCTGGCCGGATCGAAAGAGAAAGAGTGTCCTTTCTCACTATGAGCTTTCCGCTTTCACTAGACTGACTGGACTTGCTTGAAAGAACTAGCTCTACTTCCGGCTTTTAGGAGCTTGACTTACACAGAATTGTTTAAGAGCGAGGGGAGGATATTATCTATCTCTCTGCATTTAGTTGTGATCCTTAGGCTTATACTTTACTCATTAAGTTTGTGTGCCGGGGAAGGAGAAGGAGGTGCATTGACCTTGGCAGTTCATAACCATTTTTCGTTAGAAGAAAGATTCCTCCGACCACTATACATGTGATTGGACTAGTTCATTTCCTTTATCAAGAAAAGAGACTGTCCAGAATCAGGCTAGAAGCACTAATGGCAGTCTACACTTTTTCCTATAGGTTTTTTTACTAGTTTTAGAAGGACTAGAATTCAATCCTTTATTTGTCTTGCAAGAAAGAAGAGCCCATTCTTACAGTAAGGAATATCTTTTAAGACATGAGAGATGTAGGAGGAAAAAAGTATTCTATATAGAATGCTTCTTCTCTTCCTCTTTCCCACTTACTTAACACCTTTCTTCGATCGAGGTCGATCGTATAGTAACACGTCTTGCTTCAGTGAGCATATCTCAAAATGGCATCACATCATGCTGTGTAGGCGCTAGTTGTCGCTTGAGATAGGGCTGATTCGAAGAGTGATTCATTTTCATTCTACTATTCTAATTCTAAGCCTCTTTTTCTCTCTCCGGATTATCGTATAAAGAAAAAATTGCCTAAAAAAAGAGGTGACAGGCAGTTGGACTTAGCTTTCCTTAGTTAGGGGCAAAAAAATGAGATCTTTTTACTCTATTAACCGGTCCCTACTTAGTTTGGTTAGCTTGGATTGCTAACTCCCTTCCCTTTAAAACCTCTACTTGAGACTATCCTAGGATAAGAGTGAGTACCTCTCATTCCTCACTTGACTCTACTAGGACCTGTAGAATACTGCCTGCCTCAATGCCCGCTTACTTACTGGTCACTTTCTTTAGTTCCTAGGAAAGAGAAAGGGGAAGGGCGAAGTAGCTTCTGATGGGAAGCCCTATCGGCCTCCGCCAGGCTCCTCATCAATAGGTTGAGTGACCCTCTCGGAGGGAGAGTAGACCAGAGAACGGTTCCGTAATAGAGGCGAGAGTGAGCACCCTATTTCCTTTACTCAAACTCACCTTTCACTGAGCAAGCTCCATCGCTTCTAAAACTACGAACAGGCTCACCTCACTACCGTGGCTCTTTTGTTATGGTGCGTTCTCTCCTTTTAACCGGCGGTTCACCTACACCTACTGTCATAGATATGAATGTTGTGCGAAGTGGCAGAGCTAATGAATGCCTATTCCGTTCTTATGTTCACGAGTTCAAAAGAAAATCAAAAGAAGAGAGTCCGTCCTTCTTAGGCTTAGGAAAGAAAAAGGTAAGGTCATGAATCAAGAAGAATTTGCATTTCTTTTAATTTAAAGTGAAAGAATCAAACTGAGAAAGCCCAGAGTCGAAAGAACTAGGCAGACTATCCCTTGTACTTTGAAGCTGGTTTATCATAATAAGGTACTATTCTCTTGCTGGTGAAGGACGAATGAATACGGTCCCTTCGATTGAAGCCTGTTCCAGTTGAGGTTTTAAGGTAAGCTCTTGTGTAAGCCATTTCTATTTTGAGTATCAAGTAAGCTGGTTTTACCTTTAGTGAAGAGTGCCATTGGGGGAGGAGGCCCTAGTGGGAGTCTCCGTAATGGCATTCTCAGTAGTGCTTTTTCTATCAATAGTGCTGACAGTAACGCTAGGAGGAGTTCATAGCCAATCGCTAGGTTCCATCAGACCGTAGCGTGCCAACCAAGTTTGCTTATAAGCTTATGCTTATATGGAGTTGGATTCCTTGGAGTGATGCTAAGGTTTTGTCTAATTCCTTATTCGAAGGATAAGGCAGTCCTACTAATGGGGCTAGGGATCGATCTGAGGTAAGCCAGCGAGCTATAGGAAAGCCGGTCAAAGTCACTCTTTTTTGAGTGCGAAAGCCAGTCTTTCAGTTCCCTCAAGAAAGTAGATCAGTCTCTTTTCATCAGTCTCTCGATTGGAAAGCCTTTACAATCCAGCAGACAAGTGAAGGGTAGCTGTTTCTAGGGGAAGCTTGCCAGACTGAGAAGAGTAGGTAAGAGGTTCTATAGGATGGCCCTTTTGAAGTGATTGCTAAGCTCGCGAAAGACTCCATTGGTTACAGCCAAGCCAGTTGAAAAGCTCTTTTCAGTCCATCAGTAACGAGCTATAGGCGAGTCAAGGTATGCACCCATCTCTGGTAGGGCTAGTCCTAAAGGTATCTAGTCCCATTTTTTTAGGAGTGAATAGTGCGAGTGAGACTTTCATTTCCTTTGATTGGATAGGAGGGAATAAGTAAGGAAGGTCTCTAGTAGCCCATAGTTTTCCCAATAGAAAGAAGGACTAGGAGTTCTCTTTCATGCGGTTGAAGGTGAGTTTTCAAGCCTTGAGAGCAATCCTTCTGGCAAGGAAGAAATAGGCAAATGGCAGAAAGAGCTTATAGATGAAAAGGAGGGGCAAGCAGAAAGAAAAATAGGCAAGCTATCTTCTTTTGTAAGCAGGAAGGCCCATTGAAAAAGCAGGCTAACGAACAAGGAGGTGTATTGATCTTTCAAGCCAGCCGGGGCTAGGGCAAAAGCTGGTTATAGGGTTATAGGACAATTCTTTCCCTTTCCATATGGGAAAGGACTAGGACTACTTTTTTTCTTTGGATTGGAGGAAGATTCTTGGATGCCCTGCCTCTTTATGAATGACTCTAATATTCTTTCTTCCCCTATCCTTTATTCTCTCTCTTCGGGCTAGTCTTAGTCTTTTAGTTCAACTAAAGATAAAGTAAGTGAGTTTTCCAGAGCAGTCCCTTAGTCTATCGAACTCGATAATATCCAAGATTCTATCAAGCCAACTCTCGTAGCAGTCGTAAGAGTCTTACTAGTCGCATTCCCTTAATCCCCTTCATCATGTAGTAAGTCCCCGTAAGCTCTAACAAGTGCTCGAGCGAGAGTAAACTGTGTTCTCTATCTGCCTATCAAGCAGTTGATTAGGGCCGAGAGTGGATAGATAATCCTTCCGTTTTTCCTATAGAATTCTCTTGTTCTCCGGTCAATCCAGCTGGGTATAAGATAAGGGATAGGCTTAGGCTAAATCTATCTTTTTTCTTGATTGAAATGCTTTTTTCTTTGGTAGATCTAATATCTAATATCTTTTTTGGAGGATTCTTAGAATATGCTTTCTTCCCCTATGGAATATAGCCCTAATCTTACCTGTGATATTGACTTCTTTCCGGCGATTGAGATTTCATTCAATCGAACGAATGGTAGAAAGCTAAAGAAAGTGATAGTGCTAAGGAAAACCTATGCAGTTGTAGTCCGAATCTCTAAGATTGATTCTTACTTTTAAAAGTAGGAGTCTCCTGCTATTGCTCTTTCTGCCAGTGCCATTACTTCTCCAAGTTCTACAAGCGAGCCATTTTGAGTGCCAATCTTTCTTTCTCTATTCCAGAGAGGACAGAAGAAGGACTACACTTCATCCTTATCCTTCCCTGGAGAGCTAACTATCTTTCTTTACCTCGAGATGTCCTTAGGGCTTTCAATAAGAGAGCTTTTAGTAAAAGAGATTGACCTGGTCCGATATCCCTTCTTTCTTCTCCCCCAGAAACTCGAATTCGTTTAGGGAAACAGTTCAGTTATAAATGCCGGAATAGGCTAGTGAGTGATAACCTGATGTAGTTCTATTCTTTCTCGCCAGTTCAAGAAAGGGCTCAAAGCTAGTCTCTGAATGCTCCGTAAACCATTAGGGTCAATGCAGTTCCAGCCAAGCCATGGCAAGTCCCTGGTGCTTATGCACAAGTCACTTCGTCCCTATTCCTTAAGGGCCTTCAAAAATCTTCTTTTCTTTCCCTTTCAAGCCGTATCAAGAAGATAAGCAAGCGCATCCAATTGCAAATTCCCTGCCAGGCATTGATTTTTAGAGGTACCTGGGGTATGGGTTCATAGTAGCGATAAAAAGGGGGTTACTCTTCCTTTCCTTCAAAAAAGCATAAAATAGTACGCAAGCCAGGGAGACAACAAGTATCTTTACCTCATACCTCACAGCCTTTCAAGCAGTCCTTAGTCAAGTCAAGTAAGATCTTTAAACTGTTTTATTTTTTTTTTTTCAATTCATTAACATTCAGGCCGGCAAGTGAGCAAGCAAAGGATTTTTGAAAGCAAGCAGGGGCTGCATCAGATAAAGACTCAAGACGAAAGCTAGGAGGGGTATGCTTTTGGATTCTAGATTCTAGAGTGCCCCATCTCTCTTGTCCTTCCTTTGAGTCTGTGGAAAGCAGTGAAGAAGAATATCTAGTTTTCATCCCTAATCTTTTACATCCAACTGCAGTCCTAAGGTCTTATACGAGCTTGTTCCCGAAAGTGCTTTCTTTTTTCATTTTCATATTCACAAGCCCTCGATGTAGGACTCCTAGGTATTCCCTACTTTAAAGGTATTCCCAGTGCCTCTTTCTGCCAAAAAAAAGGATTCTCCAGTCTGGAATGATTCTCCAGCAATCTATAGGTATTCTTCTGCAGTTTTCGTAACTGAATGAGTCTCCCAGTCCCAATCCATCAGTTAAGAAAAAGCTCTTTCCTTGCCTTGCAAAATTAGGGAAATAAAGAAAAAGAATAAGAACTACAGAATCTTTCTCGGGGAATTTCCGAGTTGGAAGTGGAAGAGATCTCCTTACTCAAGAGAGAGTACCGAGGATAAGAAAGAAAGGGCAATCCAACCTTAGAAAGAGAAGACTAGAATCAATGCTGTTCAGTCGCTTCCCGCTTTTTCAGTGAAAGGAAAAATGAGTTCCGTTCCGGTGAGCAGTTCAGTAAGGATAGTACGCGATGAAAGAAAAGCCTTGTCTTTTAGGGAGAGTCGGCTTTAGGAAATAGAAGCCTAACTACTTATTCTTATTTCGGGAAAGCGCATCGCATCCCGAGTCCGTATCGACAGTCCAATCTTTTTGAATAAAATACCGGAGATTGAATTGCACCAGAGACAGAGGAGGACAAAGGAGGTTACTTTAGGGCAAGTAGGTCGTGAACAAAATCTTCGGTCAGTCCCTCTAAAGGGGAAGCGAAATCAGTCTTTGAGTCTTCTACAGGATGGCTCGATCAAGATGAAGGATTGAAAACATAAAAAAAAAGGAGGAAGTTTGGACTTTATGCTTTCTTCTTATTCTTCATTTATACAAGGACTTAGACCCTCTTCAATCCCGGCTTCGCGATACATTTATAAGTCTATACTAAAAGGTAAGATAAGTAACCTACCTCTATCTGGGGCTAAGCTCTATTGGGCGGAGGTTCCTCGATCAAACAAGCAACTTACTTCTTTTCGGAACGGCAGTGAACCAAGACGAAGAAAGAGCGCAATCTGACTTTCTATGATTGTTCTTCCTTGAGATTCCTGTATTGTACCCTTCAATGAGTACACTGAACACCAACCACATTACTAAAAAGTAGAAGCAAGTAGATCATTCGACGTCAAGAGGGACTACTTACTAAACACTATAACTCTTCGCTACGATCTTTCTTCCCTATATGAAATAGAATTTTTAGTATAGTTAGAGAGATGAAATAACTCGTGGTAAGCCCTTGCTTGTGATAGCTAAGTTTAGAGCTTTCCTTATGTAAGCGTGTGTAAGTAAGGGTTTTAGTTTCTCCTATGCAGTTCTAGCTTATATCTTATACTACATAAGATATAGACAGAGAGTAGAAAATGAAATCTATTATTAGCCCTTAGCTTATCTTTCTTCTCTTCTAGTAAGGTCTATAGAGGGACGCTTTGGGAAAGACCGGATCTTATCTTAACATGAATTGATGGGCATACTGAGTATATGCAGATCTAGGTACTCTTTCTTCCTCAGATGAAGAATGGGCCAAGCCGATCCGTTGCGTTGGTGGCTCACAAAGTGCATTTGCTAGTTCGAAAGAAGCGGAATCCGGGTGCAAATGTTCAAATGATTCTTTTTTTTCGGAGCATGCTGCGCAGACTCACTTGGTAAATAGCCTTCCCTACAATAGGCAAGGTGTTATCACATGAAATTCCCTTTTTTTCATAAAATATCCAATGTATGTTTATGTTGTATGCCATACTTTGGCAAAGCAAAGCCATCAAGACTATATCCATCACCAGGAAGAAGCGAAGCCAGAAAGTAGGATAAGCCTGGGATATCTAGTAAAGTAAAAGTGGTCGAATTTCTGCAAATCCTAGTTCTAAAGTTAGCGCACCATTTAGGTCAATACAATATTAGTAGTTAGTAGGCACACAGGCAGCCCGCCGCCCTTGAAGAGAAGAAAGAGCAAGGGAAAGAGCATAAAAATAAACTTTCGCTTACTTCACGCCTTTAGGATTTTTTTAGGCAAGCCTAACGGAATAGTCTGTTAGACTGACCTCTAGCTGCCTTAAGTAGCAGGCACGTCTCGAAGGAGAATAGGAGGAAGTGAAAGCTCTACTTTTAAGTCTTCCTTTGCTTGTTCAGGTAAATGGCATAAGGCAAGGAAGGGCTTTTTCAAGATAGCATTCATTTCAAGAGATAGAGTTTAAGATGTGGAACTCTTTTCCAGAAGAGCGTCTCTTTTATATGCTAAGAATCGAGGTGAAAGAGTCGTTACCCCGACTTATGCGTCTTTACTACTGATAGTTAACGCATACTCGTTACGACAAAAAAAAAAAGTAATGGAAATTGGCCAAGGTAAGGCCTCCCTTCACCTATTCAAGTGAAACTCAAACGCTCCACCAATACAATAAACCGATGCCTTACACTCATCATATTCAAGACTCAAGACCTTGCTCTGCATGAAGACCTTTCTCCGCATCTTCTCTTTCCTCTTATTCAATTTCCTACTGAATAAAAGAACAGGATTTTTGTCTGACTTTTAGTCATAGCATGAAACGAGATTGACTATTGAATCAAGACTGACCTGACTGTTTGCACGAGATGAGTTCCAACTCGGTTGAAAGCAGAGGAGGAGTTTAAAGGATTAAGGATAAGGACGAGGAAAAGGCTCATACCAAGAACTTCTTACCTATAGTAGTCAAAGGGAAAGGAAAGTATACTTTGCTGCATCTTCTTTCATTCCGGTACATCAAGAACAAAGCGTGGAATGACTGTCCGTCTAATAACTAATCAGTCGTATTCCTTTCCTTCCCTAAAGCGAAGCTCGGCGATAAATAAAAGGAATCTTGATTAAGAAATCGGCTCAGTCGCTAGTAAGGAGACCGCAAGGGCAGAGAAGTAGTTTACTTTTTAAAACTTCACTCTATACTGCATACTGCTTTATTATCAAATCATTCTATCTCTGATAAGTAGTGCTATTCTGTTTTGAGGCTCTTTGCTTCTTTCGTCCCATTGAGTAAAAGTAAATCCCCCGGCTAGCTCCTCAAACTCTTCAACATCCGCCTTCCTTGACTACTTTTCTTTCTTCTCCTAGAAAGGATACCCTGATGAGAAAATAAAAATAGAAGAAAAAACTACTTACTTCCTTAGCTCCTCTAGGGCCTTTCATCTTTCTATCCTTCTAAAAGATGCGCATAAAACAAAACCGTGAAGTTTAGCGGTCATGTTTGAATCCAAACTAGCTGGAGATTCGCACATGACTCTACGAAATTTCATATAAATCAGACTCAGCCCTAAATGAGTAAGGCAACCAGGCTTGGAACCCTGACTTTTTCACTCGCCGATCCGAGGGATCAATCCATGGCAAGCAATTTATTTCCGTCCGGACGAATCAGAGTGGGTGGGGGAAGATGTAACTAACTGGTTCGACCCGGTCGGATTGTGAATCAACCTATATACTTAGGTCTTCGGTGGAGTACGTATGACCAGATATCCATGTGGATAAACCACAAGTGCAAACTTTTATTAAGCCAGAACCGGAAAAAACCAAGGAATGTCAAATAGGATTCTATACCACACGACCGACCCCTATCGGCACGGAATAGGACTAGCCACCTCGTAACAACTTTATCTCATCAATCAAATAGCTTGATGCTAGGCTTTCCCTCCTTCCGTGCTTATGCACTCTACTCGCTGTCTACTCTACTCGTCACCACTGGTTCTATTCATTTTAGATTTTTTCTCATCCTTATCTGATTTATAGAATAGACTTTTCTTTTCCCCCCGTACACGAAATAAGTAGCGAACGGGAAAAAAGGGTTAGCTATCTGAACCTGGCCCGTCCTGGAACATTGGACCAAGGAAGTTGAGACAGTTCAATCAGGAACCACCCCCTTTTTTGAATGGAGAAAAAAAGCTAATAGATAGTAGATATCCAAAGAATCCAATTCCAATGTGCTTTTAGCGTAACGGGAGGCCCTTCTACCTCTCCTTAACTATATTATTTATAAATTAAAAAAAACCCACGGAGCGGTTTTTGTCTATGGCTTCGCTTCTATTATTTCCATGTTCTGAAGCACCCGAGTAAGCATATATTTATAAATTGTTCAGGCGGGGGATAAGCTCTTTAACCGGTCTTTTTACTAGAGCTCTTGCCTAACTGATTCCTGACCAGGGACCGGATAGAGCTCTCCTACCATTTATTTTTATTTTTATTTTTTATTTTGAAGTTTTTTGATCTTTCATCTCATTCATTGTACTTATCCCTTTCTAAAAATGAATTCTAGTTTCTTATTGGATCCAGTTTATATTATTCTCTTCGATTGATTGTATCTCAAAACACACACCGCTTAAAAACTTCCCTTCTCTTTCTATTGAAAATAATAGAAAAAATAAAAAATAGATTTCCAGTCACAGACTGCTAAATTAAGGGCGGAACCATTAACTATTTATTTGTTATTATTTAATATTTGATTTTTTATTTTGAAGTAGTGAACGGTTCTTCATTTTGTATTTAATCTCAATGTGTTTCCTTTCCTTAATGGTATAACAAAATCAAATTGATTTACGACTAATCAGTATCAATTATTTTGAAAAATTCTTTTCAATTTCAATTATCTTTTATAAGAAAATAGTTATGTATATGTAAACCCCAGAACAGAAATTGTTACACAGATACCGAGTCGGGTCTCTCTTATGTACATATCCCTATAGAGAATCATCGTGCTTTAATCTTTCATAATAATGTATTGAATATATTGAATAAAAAATACTAATTATAATATAGTGCGACCTGATCCCTGTTGCTCCAAGTGAAATTACGATAAAAAATGGAATATGCAGATAGGTAGATAGCTATATTGGTATGCACTTTCAAAATACTACTCCTTTTATGATTATGCAATTCAATCCTATTCTATAAATTATACTACTACCAAAAATAATCTTCTTATTTTTTTTTTGAACAAACATTAAATTAAGTGTGTGTGCTAAAAAAAGTAAAGTCAAACTTTATAGTGCTCCTGATTATTCAGTCTTTATCTCATTCATAGAAAGCAGATTTAATCGTGAATCTTTGGTACCCAATCTGATCGTAATATCATAATGATAGGTAGAAATTGGATAAATTTTTATATTGTATATCCATACAAGACTTCATAAGTGGTTGTGACAGAATTTTTTTCCAGGAATGTTTTATCAATTCATTTCCATTCCCTGTCGCCAAATTAGAACTTGCGTCGAAAAGAAAATGGTCTTCATTCCTCCGTCTCGTCTCCGTTCATACGTATGAAATACATATATGGAGTTCACTCAAATTTCATGTGATTCAGTAAACTGAATATACATTCCATCATTGCTAGATCGATCCGTATGGGTCGATGAATAGTGAGCCAATAATGGGCGATAAACAGGAAACTTAAGATTAAGATGCTCCGGAATGGAAATGAGGGAATGTCCACAATACCTGGATTTAGTCAGATCCAATTTGAGGGATTTTGTAGGTTCATTAATCAAGGCTTGACAGAAGAATTTCATAAGTTTCAAAAAATTTAAGATACAGATCAATAAATTGAATTTAAATTATTTGCGGAAAGATATCTATTGGTAGAACCCTTGAAAAAAGAAAGAGATGCTGTGTATGAATCACTCACATATTCTTCGGAATTATATGTACCTGCGGGATGAATTTGGAAAACCAGTAGAGATATGCAAGAACAAACCGTTTTTATTGGAAACATTCCTCTAATGAATTCCCTAGGAACCTCCATAGTAAATGGAATATACAGAATTGTGATCAATCAAATATTGCTATGGTATTTACTACCGTTCGGAATTGGACCATAACGGAATTTCTGTCTATACCAAGCACTATAATATCAGATTGGGGAGGAAGATCAGAATTCTAAATTGATAGAAAAGTAAGGATATGGGCCCGTGTGAGTAGGAAACAAAAAATATCTATGATAGTTCTATCATCAGCTATGGGTTCGAATCTAAGAGAAATTCTAGATAATGTTTGTTACCCTGAAATTTTCTTGACAAGAGAAAAAAAAAAGATTGGGTCAAAAGAAAATGCTATTTTGGAGTTTTATCAACAATTTGCTTGTGTAGGCGGGGATCCGGTATTTTCTGAGTCTTTATGTAAGGAATTACAAAAGAAATTTTTTCAACAAAGATGTGAATTAGGAAGGATTGGTCGACGAAATATGAACCGGAGACTGAATCTTGATATACCTAAGAACAATACATTTTTGTTACCACGAGATGTATTGGTAGGATCATTTGATCGGAATGAAATTTGGAATGGGTACATTTGACGATATGAATCACTTGAAAAATAAACGTATTCGTTCTGTAGCAGATCTTTTACAGGATCAATTCGGATTGGCTCTTGTTCGTTTAGAAAATGCGGTTAGAGGAACTATATGTGGAGCAATCAGGCATAAATTGATACCGACTCCTCAAAATTTGGTAACTTCAACTTCATTAACAACTACTTATGAATCGTTTTTTGGCCTACACCCTTTATCTCAAGTTTTGGATCGCCATTGACACAAATCGTTCATGGGCGAAAATGGAGTTATTTGGGTCCTGGAGGATTGACGGGGCGAACTGCTAGTTTTCGGATACGAGATATCCATCCTAGCCACTATGGACGTATTTGTCCAATTGACACGTCCGAAGGAATCAATGTTGGACTTATAGGATCCTTAGCTATTCATGTGAGGATTGGTCATTGGGGATCTATAGAGAGTCCGTTTTATGAAATATCTGAGAAACCAAAAGAAAAAGAGGCACAGATGGTTTATTTATCACCAAATAGAGATGAATATGTTATGGTAGCAGCAGGAAATTGGCCAAGGGTATTCAGGAAGAACAGGTTGTTCCTGCTCGATAAAAGGAATGAGGGAAGTGCACATCTAACAAGGGAAACCCTCGGAGCTACTTAGCTACTTTTTGCAATGAAGCCATCGAGCTGAGAGAAGACGATCGTCTCCTCTCTTCCTACTCGATCTTCGGCGGGATCGAATGACGGTCGAGGTTCAGTACATCTGCCAGTCATAGGGTTCTCAGCTCGATTCTCTCTCTGTACCCACCTTTAGTCGGTATTCAGGGTTCCATTCTTGATGTACCTACTATAGAAGTTCCTTCTGATCTATCTACTGTAGGTTCAATCCCCGGTCATTCTATCTTTAGTGAGGGGACGAGTCATCTTGCTCGACATCATGGGATCGCACTTTCATTAACGGGCTGCTTACTCCGAATTGGGATATCTAATTAGCCCAAGCAAGACAAGGCAAATTGAGGTGCGGTGACGCGAAGATCGGTACTTATTTTCTTCCTTTCCTAGAAGTTGATCGATTGGGTCCTTCGTTCCGTTTTCATGCGGAAATTGGTCTTTGAATAACCTTCCGAATTAGGGATGGGCTTCGGGTCAGCTCTACTAGTAAGTAGTCCTATTGCGAATCATCTTCTTCTTAGCCTCGCTCGTTGACTTTCGAAAGAAAATCAAGATAATAAATCTTCGGCATTTAGATCTTTCTTTTGATGCGCCTGGTCTCAGTTCCTTCGTTTTGATGTGCCTATGTTCTTGCTTTCAATTCGATCTTTCCATGTATGTTGGTAGGGGATTGCATCTTTAACCCACACCGCCGATGCGGGCGGGCGCTGTCTCCTTCATTACAGGTTATTGGGATGAATTAATGGCTCAAGCGGAACGTCCCTTCGATGGGAGATGGAGATAGGAATTGATAGATAGGCATTCTTTCTATCATTGAAGTTAACTAGATCGATTAGGTCATACTGGTCGGGTACTTAAGAATCGGCTCTGTCGCTTGGAGCGCAGCTCCCGCACCGCCTTCTGCTCCGTTGGTTGTTCAGAGAGAGCCCCTCCCTGTAAGGCATGAGGGGGTTTCATACGGGCGGGTCTTTCAACAGTCGATTAGCCGTACTCTTCCGGGCCGTCCTATGGCTTTAATTTCAACTTCCCGGGGGTTTAGTTACCGATGAGATTCTTCGGATCAACTCGCCTGGGCTCCGGTACCCGTATTAACGCATTCCTTCGCCTTTCTTTTGGGACTAGCTTTCGTCGTTAGAACATGGGTTTGACATTGGTGCTTGGCCTGTGAATGACGTCCTATTGGGCGTCACATATCTCATCTTTATGACGTGCGACAGAGAATGCAAGCAAAGAGAGTCGCCGCTGCCCAAATCTTATTAGGTAGGTCTCCAGTCGGTGAAAGCAACTTGCAAACTCTGTGCACGACAAGTAGGAAATCGTTGGAGTGTCCAGTGATACTAGTTTGATTAGAGAGCTAAGTAGTGAGCGAGTAAACGCGAAAGAAGGGGATCAGTGCCCCAAGGCCCGAGAACGGTAACCTTGCGAGGTTGGGAGTAATATCTGTGAATGTTCTTGTCTTCGCTTGCTCTACTGATCTGTCGATTCCATCTCCGTCTCGTTATTAGGTGCCCAGACTTTATGATATCACATTTTAGCAAAAAAAAGTATGATAGTTAAGGAAAAGACCTGTATTTTGGCCTATGCGACTACTTTGACCACCGACGGGCCCACTAGGCTTGTTGATCTACGTAATCCGGTCTTTCCGACTCCTTTTGACTTGACGACGATTGGGACAGCTCACCTTCATAAGAGGAAGCAAGTGGCTCTTCCACGGATAACAATTCTTTATTGGGGGCTCCAGTGATAGGTAACCCCCCGTCACTTGAAAGCAAACTTTCCTCTCTAAAAGAAAAAGGGGGAGGATTCCAGTTTCGAAGAGAGACATCTTGAAACTCTCATACAGGGCAGCAGGGCATGGAAAGACAATGATGCTACTACCGATACCGACACCGAGACCAAGGTTGAAAGAGTATTACAGGGATGTGAACCATAAAGTCTCTCTTCCTTAGCCCACACATTCCTACCTTTCCTCGACCCTTCCTTGCTTGCTTCTATTCTCGCTCCTAGCTTCTACCTTCCCCACCCACCGCCCTTCGCTGAACTACGATCATTCTTGACCTTCCCCACCTGACGCCTACCTGTACCAAAGCTACCCACCGCCCTTGTTTTCGAATAATCCATCCCCCGTCTTTCATTCTTCTCAAAAGAATGAAATTCTGCTCTCTTCGCGCTCTTGCTACCAAGCAAACCAAACAACGTCCCGTTGTTGCGGTAGTTCGCGCTATTGATATTGCTTAAGGAGGAGCAGGCCATCTGCGCTATACTTGAAATCGTTGTTTGCTTTGTTAGCTTATCCAATGGGATATCTTATTCAATTGAATAGGAATGATTTTCAAAAAATCATTCCTTTCACGGTTCTGTGGCATCGTCAACCATAGCATCTCTCTCCATCCTTCCAATTGTATGCTCTCTCTCTGAATGAGCACTTTTTAAGCATTCAAACTCTCCCTCCTTCTATCTGGGTCACCGGGATTGATACGGTACGGGGTCAATCCGAACTGTACCGTTCCCTTCCCTAAAAGTGTTCATTTCTGCTTCTTTCTTTGGAACATCATTCCCCTCATTCTTAGAATTCTTTGACCCTGTTTGCCTTTCCTCATTTACTTTACCACGGATCACTGAAATCGGAGAAAGTGAAGCCACCAGGTCTTAGGACGAGATTGACATTCCATTTACCAAACTTCGAACCTCTGACGGAAAAACCGCTGGAACGCGGTCTCATAGATCAACAGATTGAGTGAGGTTGGACCTCTTGGCAAAGCCACTCTTCTAATTAACGCTTGGAGAGCGGTGCTCTTATAGGGTTGGGCGAGCAACCCGGTTGAACAGTCATCCTTTAGTTCCATTAGTGAATCGGTCTTACCCTACATCCTTCATCGGGCAGAACAAATTGGTCCAACGAGACAAACTGATGAACCAAGATCCAATCTTGGAACTGTACCCCCTTGCTTCCTTTTTCTTTTCTTTTGAACCTCACCTCGCGCATGGATCATCTTCTTCGTTCCACTTAAAGGTTACTACTAACATGGGTTGTTGGGACTTATTCATGTCCGTCCTATCTACACCACGTACTTTTCTCGTTCCGAGTGCTAGGACCCCAAAAACCCGAAGAATTCTACCAATAGATCTTCACCAGCCATTTAGTATAGTAGTAGCTCGTGTTTATTCAGCGGATCGACGAGAGAGGCCATTCTGCAACCTTAACCTACCTTCAAAGCCTTATCAACGCGCGTTAAAGACGATTTTGTGCTTCTCGAGGATGAGTTGGAGCTGACCCTCGATCTCGATCCTATCGATGATTTTATTTGTGAGTTGAGGGGAGATTCCCGTTCAAGCCTTAGCAGCATTGCAAGAAAGCAGCGTTGCCAAAGTAGCGCCTCTACTGCTCCCTCCTTCCCCACCGACCTTGGTCCAGTTCGTTGCGAGCAAGTGTGGGATAATAACCTTCGGCATCTATTCGCTTACCACGCGTTAGATCGTGGATAGGCACCGCGTAATTGGATTTCCCTCTTGAATGTGGCTCACTAATGATCATAGGAGACACCTGATGACACAAGGGTTGATGAATGTGACACAATATGAATAGAAACATGTTGCGGAGACAGGATTTGAACCTGTAACCTTAAGGTTATGAGCCTTACGAGCTAACCAATTCCGCGGCAAAGGGAAGATGCGAACCGTATGAACTAATGAGCGGACCAGGGGCAGCTATCTTTACGGTAATGCCCTGATACAAGTCGGAAAAGCCGATCACATTCCTAAAGGGGAAGGGCGAAGCTTTAGTTCCCCTTAACTTTAAAGGTATGGAAGGTGCCAAACTAGCTATTTCTTTCTGCTTCAAAGGAAGGCAAACCCACCATGGTGGGTTTGCCAGCAAGCAAGGCTGCGAAGAGGGCTGTCGAGTG
The DNA here is from genome assembly GCF_001540865.1 of Ananas comosus. Lineage (NCBI taxonomy): Eukaryota > Viridiplantae > Streptophyta > Magnoliopsida > Poales > Bromeliaceae > Ananas > Ananas comosus. The sequence goes on along the minus strand of NW_017891935.1, from coordinate 248,971 downwards.
CGTCGGATATGGGGAATTGCATAGAACAATAGAGTTCCCGTCCGTAGTGACCTGGACACGAGATTAGGGCGAGACGAGCGCAGTCAAAAGTCAAGAAAACGCGCCTTCAAACAAAGATTCTATTACGTATCCGAAAGCGTTCAAGCTTGAACTGCACACAGAAGGATCCTTTGCCGTACAGCTACCCATAAACCTTTGACGCTTCGTCTCTGTCAATCGCGACTGATTCAATCGATCGGTCGAACAAACTTCATTTGAAATAGCGGCGTAGTTAACAAAAAGAAAGGTAGGAGAAGAGAATTCCAGTTCGGCTTCTCAATAAGGCTTTGAAAGAAAGAGGTATGTTCGATTCACAAGAGGAATGTCCTCGTCTCGGAAATGAGGTTCTTGTCAAGTCAAGGCGATAAAGTGGGTTTTCTTATTCCCGCTTCTGACTCTTTCCATTTTTTTTTTTTCGAAATGCCCTAGTCAGATCAACCTGATTCATTCAATCGGGGAACCTACTGCTGGAAGTGGCTTTGGCCCAAAGGCCGAACCCCGTGCAACCGCTAAGTCCGTTTTATGGCCGTTCAAAATGATTCCGCAACTACTCTCCCTTTCCGACTAACCGGAAATTCTTACACCATATTGAGAAGGTCGTTTTCATTCGATGTGCCTTTAAAGACAAAGTTTCGTCGTGATAGTTTCGATTCGAGCTTTTTCCATTAACCCTAAAGGAGTCATTCAGAAGTGAGTGAAGGGGCGCAGAAAAAAGCTCATTTCTTTCATTCAGGAATGGACACTGGACCAGGATGCAATGTGGGAATATCGGGATTGGCAGATTTGTTATATTGAAATAAGCCTCAACTCAACACGACTAGTGAATTCAAATTATAGTCACTTGCGGATTTCTTCAAATTGTTTGAGTTCTGTATTGTGGTTTTTCAGTAAAGACCCCGACCTATAAATATTCACAGCCCGGCTCACACGGGCGGACAATATTCACCCGGAGCCCCGTTGCGACCGCAATGCTGTTCTTGAAGGACCTCGGGGCCTTACCTTAGGGCAAAAAAAGGGAATAGAAGTTAGGAAGACTACTGACGTAGGGCGGCCGGTGAGCTCAACCTCGAACCATCGTTATTAGTTCCTATTCCCTCCCTGCACGAACCTCGGTCCAATCAATTTGTTCGGAATTGGGGGCTAGGGCCGGTTATCACTCCCATTTCCCGAGCTTAAGTCAAGGGGGTTTGAGCTGCTATGCCAAGCTTTTTTCCGAATAGTGGGTATGGGGAACCCACCGTACCAACACGATTGGCTGGTGTTGCTGATACCGGACCCGTTATAACCCCGATTGGAAGGGCAGGCTAGTCTGAATATGGCTCTGGGGATGCGAGGCCATTGAAAGTGAGTATCCCGTATTCGACGACGGAGATAGAGCATTAGTTGCAGTTTGAACCCCACCTTAACGACCAAGGGATGAAATCTTTCGACGACTAGGGAGGCCTCACCCGAGGCCGATTCCAGTGGATCACTAGAGAATCTGATAGAAGCAAGCTACGCTACCTTCTGGCTAGCTCGTGCAATCTTAGATAAATTCCTTCGCGCTTAGCTTGGTAAGCTAAGCAAGCCTGGTTCCCCGGGCACTATGGTAGGACGTGGATCGATCATGACGAGAATGGACTTCTCCGTAATGTAATGATTTAGAAGAGTCACGGTCCAGTTCCCCGCCGGGCTTTTTCCCTTCTCGACTAGACGAAGGAGATATGAATTCAAAGAAGGCAGGTGAGGAAGGGCGGCTTGGCTTGACCCTGTCTTCTCTCCTGGTCGGGTCGGAGGCGAAGACAGGCTAAGTTCATCATTCAGTGGTGAGGTGTTCATAGAAAGCAAGGCCTCGCCCAACGAGTGGCGGATTTTGATGGAGTGAAGCTTGGATGCTGGGGAGATCCATAGATCTGGATAGAGTCTGTCTCGCTCAGTAAATCTGAGTACGCGCGCTACGGCTTACGCAGTGGATCTTCGGGCAACCAACCCAACCCGGCACATCCAATTCCGATCAACAACTTGGAGGTATGGCTGAGTGGCTTAAGGCATTGGTTTGCTAAATCGACATACAAGAAGATTGTATCATGGGTTCGAATCCCATTTCCTCCGGCACGGAAGTGGAACGGGCGGGCGAAATTACGTGAGAGAAAGAACCTCTGATTGATGGAGTCCCCCGGAGGACAGAATAGCACTACTTAGTGAAACGGAGCGGAGCGCCTCTTTCTTGTTCTTGGTGGCGTCTATAGCGAAGAAGACCTGACCGAACGAGGGCCGACCAGGGACTGGACGGCTCTCGGTTCTTGAGCAAGCTCCTCCACTGCAGGTAGGACGCTCATAGATGAAGAAAAGAGAAGGAAAGTGGTTCAGGTAGCTCAGCAGGTTAGAGCAAAGGACTGAAAATCCTTGTGTCAGTGGTTCGAATCCACTTCTGAGCGGGCTTTTGGTCCACCGAGAGCGAGCCTACTGAAGGAAGAAATGAAAGTGAATGAAAGAGGCTGATTTCCAAAAAGCGGTGTACCTCCCTGTGCCCAAAGCGGGGTGGGCGAGTTCGGTTCGAGTCTTTATGGATCGGTTGGATCCATATGTTCCGGGGGAGAGACGAGGTGTAGCGCAGTCTGGTCAGCGCATCTGTTTTGGGTACAGAGGGCCATAGGTTCGAATCCTGTCACCTCGAAGGAGTCTTCCTTTTCTTGTCTGGAGGTTTATTTTTTGAAAAAAATAAATGCCTCAACTGGATCAATTTCAAACCTCCTCCTTGATCTTATTTCTGGTTGCCGCAGTCTTACTTATTCTCTTTTATAAGCAAATTTTTGTAATAAGTTAGCAAGAACGCGAAAAAGAAAGGAGCTCGATATATTCCAATATATTTTTCGCATATTTTAGACTGATTTTATGTTTTATTCACGGGATTATTTAGGCATTTATTTTTTTAGTCCTTTGCTCTTTCAGTGCATTCTGCTATTTTTTTATGAAGGTCCCGCTTATGCGGTTTCGCCTAGTAATTCGACTAATTCGGAAGATAGTATTGCTTCAATACTATCTTCCTTCAAATATCCCTCCCAAAACGTCAATATAGCCGAAGTCTTAGCAGGGCGGGGCGCCCCCGGAGCATCATCATCTACTCTGGGTCACGAGCAGACGGGTGCCTGGGTTCCTGCGAGGGTGCAGCAAGCCCCCCTGGTGCCGGACGCTTCAGGTTACATACCTGTACAGGATACCCCTATGGAAATTCCTGACATTCCACAGGACCAGATTTGAGCCGAGTTGGGGCCGCCACTTTCCTCACAAAATGGACAGGTGCCCGAGCAAGATGGGCCGATCCCCATACTTGCTCCCGAAGCGGCGCCCGCCCAAGCACAGCCTCAATCCACTCCGGGGGACCCCTCTGAGGGTGGTTTCTATTTTCTCACTAATTATGGGGAGATACTTGGCTCCGAGTCCGACTTGGGCGGAATGGGGGAACCCGGCCCTTCAATGCCTCCGGAAACGTCCGCTAACTCGTAAGAGCTATTCAAAGCTTTTCTGGCTGACTGTTCGGGCACCTCTGCATCATCCCGGGAGCAGACCGCTCCCCCGGAAGCTGTGGTCAGTCAAGAGCGGCATCTGAGAATCCCGCTCCAATCCCTCCAGCGCTGGTTCCCGCTCCAATGCCTGGAGCGGCAGCGGAAGCAGAACATAACCCTCCTTCTTTAGATTGGGGCGAATCCAGACCTCTTTCTCAAAGAGAGGAAAGGACTCTTCAAAGAGCCTACGCCTATCACGAGCAAATTGAAAACACATTCCGTGAAATAAGTCAAGCGAATAGAGAGGAGCTTAGCGAGAGGGACTTGAAAGGCATGCTCGATTTCATCTTGGCAAGACTGAAGAACGAGGTCAGTCTCAAGACCCTCCAGACTTTCCTAGAAAGACTCCGGAGGCAGGGGCCAGAATATAAAGTATATAAAATGGCAAGGAGATTCATCGACGAGGACTAGTGGGGTATGCATAGGACTACAGAGATGTATTCCTACGAAATGCCTTGGAGTTCTTGTGATCAGGAAGAAAGAATGGGGGGCGCTGAGTGTGAGTAGCTCTCTATCAGTGCGATAATCTTTCAGAACCAAAACTCACGGGAGGAGGAGAAGCTGTAAATATCCAGTCCTTATACGCTGGATTTTGAACTAATGTCTTTGTAGTTTTCTCTTCTTTTCTAGTCGATACTTCTTCAATCATCTGCGGTGGACTCGGTACCATCAAGATACCCGAGCTGTCGTTGACTTCGAATAATGGGCAAGACTTGCCGCCCGAAGAAAGTGGCTCCCTTGACAGTGAGTGACCTTTTGCGAAAAGTTCAGAAAGGCCATGACGGATTGCAGAGAAGAGAACGCAGGAAAGAAAGACTTTTTTGAAAATGAAGCGAGATCCGAACTTTCCGCTCTGATTCAGGGGGAGAAGTTCCTTTCCGACGGAGAAGTGCCTTTCTTACCCATATGCTTCACACATTCAGTTAGTTTTCCCCCCTACGTGATAGGGCTCTAAAGCCAAGTGCTTGCTTCAGTTACTGCCCAACGAGTTCGGAAATAGACTTTTTTGCCCCACTCAGTCGGGCGAGTCAGTTGCAATGAGGAAAGAAAGGGGATCATAAGATACGAAGCGCTGGATAGGAAGAAGAGCTTACCTTTCCGAAGTGCGATGGGAGGAGTTTGTGAGGTACCTGTCGCTGAAGAGGTTGAATCACGAGCAGGAGAGAGAGAGAAGATGGAGCCACTGCTGTGGGATAACCTCGATCATCAGCATGTATAGCAACCTCTTGAGGAAGAGTCTCTGTTTCAGGCGGCTGAACGAGTTGATCAGCAAGAGGAAGGAAGTGGAATAGTATTGGTAGCAGAAAGATCAACTTGCTGGTGTTGAAACTTCCCCTTGCTTCGATACCCTGTCTCGACTTTACAAGTTTCAAAATGTTTCAAAAGTTTTTTTTTATAGATTTTGAGTGGATCAAAAAATGTCTCCCTAACCCTTAAGCTCTTTGAGCAAAAAAGATAGACCGAGTGGCCTTTGGAGATAATTTGTCCCGAGTTGCACTCGGTACATGCGCAAAGCAGACACAACAAAAAATGTTAAGATGTTCATACATACTTAGCCTTACGTCTAAGAAGAATCTCATGTGGCGACTTTCCCTTCAATAGAGGTGTGGGGAGTTTTTTTTATCAAACAAGCAGCGGTCATCACAGCTTCTCCCCAAAACCAACCTTCTTTCTCTCAAAGGCATATTCATCTTCAAGAGGAGAGCCCTTTCCTTTCGACTGAGTTGGCTAGCCCCCCGCTCTATTACGTAAAGGACCACCCGCCTTTCATTCTTTGATTGGACGACCCAGAGGAGAATTATCCATAATTCAGAGAGCAAAAACAAGATGAGAGTTTCTCAAAGACCGAGATAGAACTCGCCATTGAGAGAGCAAAGTTCCCTTCAAGTTAAAGAAGAGAGCGACAGGCTCGAACAACTCTGGAGCCTCACCCTCAAAAGCATTAGCTGAATCCACTGTCCAAGAATGAAAGGGAAGCCCAACTCTTTTCTTTCATTTCGAGGAGAACTCTTCGAACAAGAAGCAAGATTGGAGCTGAGAGTAAACCACTTGTAGAGAAGGATCCTTTTGTAGTGTAGATGAACTGAAACCCAAAGAAGAATTGTCAGTCTGTGACGGACCCTTTCTTGATCGACCCAACAAGGGATCTCGTCCTGACTCTCTGAGGTCTATCCGACTCGGCTCACTTTGTTCCACTCATGACCGATATGACATGTCTTCTTTCACCAGCTCTCCGTAAGATCTCCCCCATCAAGCAAGGGATTCTTTCTCACCATGACTTCATTCCACAACAAAGAGTATCTTCTTTCATCATAGTATGGCCATATCACATTCATGGTCAGAAGATGTTCACTCCAGACTCGCAAGGTTGGTACCGCGAAAGATCCATGGCGATGGGTTGGGTATGCTGAAAGAACTTCGTCCAATGAACATAGCTCTCACAATTCCCGTTCTGAGGTAGGAAACAATTGGGTGGCATGATGCCATCCAAGCGGCTTTCAAATGTGACTCAGATCGTTGTTCTATCTTCGGACATCCATGATCCATCTCCCCGTCCACTTGAGCCCGAAGTCACCACTATGAAGATGAGACGGCTGTGGTCTGGCCGGAACAACAGTCTGAACCAAAGAGATAACCCGATCGCTTGTGCAAAAGAGAGAGTCCGGCAAAGATGCTATGCGTCACAGTGACGGTGGCTTCATATGACTATCCCAACATCTATGAGAGTGGGTCTGAACATTACTACTGCTAATCAAGGAGATGCACTGATGAGTAAAATGGGACATACATCTATTCTAGAGAGAGAGTGGTGAATCAGCGCTGGCAGACAGACCTCGTGGGATCTTCAGTCTGGCTTTGAAGAAGATGATCACCAAAGACAGGAAAATAGGTTTTTTTTTTAGTATATTTACTAAGCAAAGAGATATTAAAAAGAAACAATTGCTTAATTATTGCGGGGTTTGTATATTTTGTGGTAACTGTGTCGAGTATTGTCCAACAAATTGTTTATCAATGACTGAAGAATATGAACTTTCTACTTATGATCGTCACGAATTGAATTATAATCAAATTGCTTTGGGTCGATTACCAATCTCCATAATTGGAGATTACACAATTCAAACAGTTATGAATTCGACTCAAATAAAAATAGACAAAGATAAACCCTTTGATTCAAGAACAATTACTGATTACTAAGATTTTGTTTTGATATAAAGTATCCAAGCTTTTTATTTTTTGTAGTCAGTAACTACAAATAAAAACTAATAACTATTGATTGTTGAGAATCACTGTTTGATTTAAACTGAGAATATATTTTTCGTGATGATTTCGAAATAGCAAATTTCAACTACATATTCCAACTACTCTTTTCTTTTTTTTTTCTTTCGGATAAATATAAATAAAGTAGGATTGGCCCGATAATTATATCTATATCTACATTAATCCATATTCAAATTCAATTCAATTATAAATGTATCATATACAATATTATATACAAGAAAAAAAAATAGGGTAACCCCTTTTCCTTTCCTGGACCATTTATTTAGTAAAGTTAAAGTAAGGTCATGAAATAGTTAAAGTTATTTATTTTGTATTTTATACATAATGGATTTACCTGGACCAATACATGATATTCTTGTTGAGGGGTCAATTCTTGTATTAGGGGGTCTGGGGGTAGTATTATTTACCAATCCAATTTATTCTGCCTTTTCGTTGGGATTTGTTCTTTTTTGTATATCCTTATTCTATATTTCATCGAACTCCTATTTTGTAGCTGCCGCACAGCTCCTTATTTATGTGGGAGCCATAAATGTCTTGATCATATTTGCTGTAATGTTCATGAATGGTTCAGAATATTCCAATAATTCCTATTTTTGGACCATTGGAGATGGGGTCACTTCGATGGTTTGTACAACTATTCTTTTTTCACTAATTACTACTATCCCAGATACGTCATGGTACGGAATTATTTGGACTGCAAGATCAAACCAGATTATGGAACAGGACCTAATAAATAACGTTCAACAAATTGGGATTCATTTATCAACAGATTTTTATCTTCCGTTTGAACTCATTTCTATAATTCTTTTAGTTTCCTTGATAGGTGCAATTAGTATGGCTCGACAATAAGCAATAAAAATACTTAACTTAATAATGATTCTCAATTCTTAGAATTCTAACTAAATTCTAAATAAATAAATAGAAATTTTTAGTTAAATCTATCTACCGTAAATATCTTCTTTTGTTGTGTAATTGTTCTATTCTAATCAATTGAATCGGTTGAATTGTTGTTCATATTGAAATGAATCGAGATTGATAAGGAGTTAGTCAATGATGTTTGAGCATGTCCTTTTTTTGAGTGTTTATTTATTTTCTATCGGTATCTATGGATTGATCACAAGTCGAAACATGGTTAGAGCGGTTATGTGTCTTGAGCTTATACTAAATTCGGTTAATATCAATCTTGTAACATTTTCTGATATATTTGATAGTCGCCAATTAAAAGGAGACATTTTCTCAATCTTTGTTATAGCCATTGCAGCTGCTGAAGCAGCTATTGGACTTGCTATTGTTTCGTCGATCCATCGTAACAGAAAATAAACTCGTATGATCATAATTGTTGAAACGAAAATCAAAGTCTCTTGACCTTTTCTCATAAACAGATTGATTTAAGAAATATATTGATTGTCAAAATGAAAATAAACCACTGCTTCGTCTGGTGTCTACAATATTACAACATATATATATATATATATATATATGACTGGTAAGATGAACGAGAGCCTGTGGCTTTTCTACTTTCTCGACATGATCTTGCGATTTTTGGAGTCTATCTGAATCAATTCAACAAGAAGAGGTCAAATCCCCGTCTTGGGCTGTCTTCGAGCAAGCTCTTAGCTTTCATCGTGAGTGAGAGAGGAATTGAGGCTTTCAAAGAATGCTTTCAAGAGGCGCTTTCTTCTTTCTTCTGGGGATTGGCAAGTGGGCAGTATTGATGATGGAGTTCGACATCACCTACGTGCCTCAGAAGGCCATCAAAGGGCAAGCACTGGCCGATTTCCTAGCTGCTCACCCTCTCCCCGACGACTCTCCATTAATCACCAATCTACCTGATGAAGAGGTGATGTTGACCGAAAGCATCGGCCCACACTGGGAGATGTATTTTGATGGTGCATCCCGCACACTACCTGCTATCAATGGTGACCCTCCTAGGCGTAAAGCTGGGGACAGAGTTGTATTTGTTACGCCCGCGAAAGGAGTCGTCTATCACTCCTTCTCAATACTCAAGCCAGACTGTTCGAACAAGGAAGCTGAGTACGAGGCACTCATCTTTGGTTTGATTACGGCCCTGGACATGGGCATCTTCTATTTGTACGCCTATGGGGATTCTCAGCTCGTCATTCGACAGATTCAAGGCATTTACTTCGGAAGCCTGAGCTAGTGCCCTATCACGCCTTAGTCCTCAAACTTATGGAGAGGTTCGCATTCATTGAGGTTCATCATGTGCCAAGGCGACGAAATGCTGAGGCTGACGCGCTGGCAAAGTTAGCTGCAGCTCTTACCTTACCCTCCGAAGGCGAGGCGGATGTCCGAGTCGAGCAAAGACTCCTCCTCCCGCCCATGCTTGACATCGTCTCCGATCAACTTCAAGCTACCCAAGCAGAATGTTCACCTGTTGAACATCCAGATTGGAGACTTCCCTTCATTGAATATTTAAAACACGGCAGGCTCCCTGATGGTCCAGCTAAGAGGATCGAGCTGCGGAGGCGGCTACCGCTGTATCTTTTACACAACGACATCCTTTACAGGAAATCCTACGAGCAGACTTGGCTCCGTTGTCTGTCGGGGCAAGAGGCACGGAAAGCTATGGAAGAAGTACATTCTGGGGTCTGCGGAGCGCACCAATCCGGGCCCAAAATGTACCACAGGCTCAAGGTCATGGGATACTTTTGGCCGAAAATGACCAAGGACTGCATCGAATACGCCAAGAGCTGGATTCTCATCTGTGCTCTTCGAGCATTATGCCGTCGAGTTTTTGTGGAAGGTGAAACGGATTTCCAAGGCTGTTGATGCTGAGCCTTAGAATAAAATTTAGACGACGATGACGAAGCATCATTGAGGACCTGAATGGTAGTCCCCATCAATCTTCTCTTCGGCCGATTGAAAACCGAAGGTTGATTATTTCTCACCTCCGGGTTGTGGACAGTTTTGCCCCCGGCGGGTTTAAATCTTGAATTGCGATGAGAGAAATCCCGTTTTCATCTTCTTCCTCTCGCCTTGATGTTCAATTCATTATAACTCGAATCGACCTCGAGTGAGGTGCAGGCTCCTACCGAGGTCAAGCTTCCAATTTCTTTTCAGTTGATGGAGTCCCTTCTCCGACAGAGATGTAATGATTAGACTCCACAACCAAATTTGTCACCCTTGAGGTCGGTGGTAAACCCCTTGGGTGAGTAATAATAACTGTATTGCCCCCAGCGTAGGCCACACGTGTCCTTGGACGGGGAAGATGGATGATATAATCTTGTGGATTGACAGGGCCTTGACATTGTCGGGGGGCCCAGTATCTTCTCAGAATAGCCTGCCGTAACTCCGGAGCAGGCCATGGTAGGTCTTGACGTTGCCGTCGGATGCATGGAGTAGACTCTCGGAGTATCGTGAGTATACGAGTGATAATTGCTCGGTGATCAAAGACTTGCCCCCAGCTACAGATAAGACGCTGTAGGGCATTATAATCAGAACGTCGATCAGCCAGACGAATTCTATCCTCCAGCTGTCGGAGTTCCAAGCCCAGATGATGAGCAAGGAGAGTAAGGCCTCGAATTTCTCGAGCCCTGCACTTATTCTCATCTCTCAGCCCCTGATCCCGAAGCTTTCCTTCCCATTGTGAGTTGAAGCTAAAGGGCCGACATCAATCTCTATCTAAAGCAAATGATCCGTCCCTCCTTCCAGAAGAAATCTGTCTCATTCGGGGCGATGGATGTCTGCGCAGGTATCAATCCTTCAATTCAGAGCCCAAAGTCATCTCGCCTGCCCCAGCTGGATATTTCAACTCTAATATCAAGCCCCGGAGAAAACACCCCGAAAGGACAAGCAGGGAGAATGAATAACATACTATCCTCAAAAAAGAAATTCACCCGAACCGCTCCGTGGGCTTCTACTCACTCTCGGACATATAGAGCTCGCCGGTAGCGAACATGTAAGACCAATCGTGAGGGATACCATCAGTCTGAAGATGCCAGCGAATAATGAAATTTTTAGATAAGTGAAAAAGGCACAATGGCTTCGCCACCAGGGACCAATGAAATATGGCCTTGCCCCTGTGGGAGTGCGGACTGAGGTGCGGTATGCCCATCAGGCGGGATAAAGTTGCCAATGCGAGTCACGGGCAGAGTTGGACACCATATTTTTAAGCGTGATGCTGATAAGTCCACTCGATAAGATACAACTTCCGGGGACTGATGGGGAAGGGCCCACCTTGGTTTTAGCTACTGATGACGGGACTGCATCTGGGACCGGAACAGGACCACGAAGCTGCTCCGTGACATTCCAGATGAGTTGAAAAACTATGATCCCCTCCTTGACATTCACTCGCCCTAATGAATAAGCAGGAGAGAACCCACAAGCTTTTATCCGCACCATGGCCTGCCAAAAGTAGAATCAGGGAAGGCTTTGGGAGAAAGGTTCTGAACGTCAGGGACCTCCCTACCCCGCGACAGGTTAACTAGAGGAATGCCAGGTGATTCAGGCCTCGGCTTTCAAGGAGGCGGTTGAAAGATCCGCCTTGAGAGGACATTTTCTTTCTCGAGCTTTCGTGGGTTACAAGATCGAATAGCACATCCAGCTTACTCTATCGAGAGTCCAGCCAGATGAAGGATCAAGGAAATCGGGATCAGCTGCCTTTACTTTTTTTAGGGGGGTCTTGAATCTCATGTCATCAAAAGTAGGCAGGCTTAGAACAACCAGATAAGAATAAGAATCAGTTCAACTTTCAAGAGGTTTCGTCCATCTCTCGCCCATCTATCCCCTGAATGCAAGCATTGATCTTGAATGGTGCAGTTAATTAAAATACCTCTTTGGAGGCACTACCTCCAGACCTGCCTGACTCCCTAAACCTATCGGTCGAGTCACTTCCTTCCACTCGCCTTACACGGACCTAAAGGACTATCTTAGATAGTCATCTTCCTCTCCCTATCCTTCCTTTTCACTCGCTTCCTCGTCTTGCTTGTTCGGGCTTCTGATGGTTTTCCTCTGGCTGAAAGTTCTCAATAAATCGAGAAAGAATCTATGCCTTCAAAAAAGAGTAGGTTCCAGTGGAGAGGCCTGGCCCCTAACGTAAGTAGGCCCCCTTCAAAAGACATTACAAGATAAGAGGAGATTCCCTCATTCCGCAAAGGAGTCGGGCTAGTATGCCCCCAGATAGAAGAATTGCGTTACCGCCTTATTTTTGTTAGGGTCCTCCACTTCATCACCAAGATTGGGCCTTTATTTAGAACAGAAGAAATAATTAGATGCGTGCCCGGGGAAAGACGTAAGCTCCATTGTAGTATCCACTTTGAATAGCCGATGGGTGGTCAGCTACCCTCCTGACCGGACCACTTGGAGCGCTCACTCGTCGAGGAATTGGAAGGACGAAAGGACTAATCGGTCCACTATTTTCCGTGCTATCTCCTTCAAAGGTCAAGAAGGAAAGCAGAATGACGACTCAAAGGAGAGGACCAGCATTTTCTCGCTCTTCCTTAATTCACGGGACGAATGATTGGCAGGGGGAGGGGAGGTAATTTGAGGAAGACTTAAACCACCGTTTTTGGAAGCATTGAAATCCCGACCAACCCTTCTCTTCTTTTCTTTGCCTTAGTCGACCACAAGGTAAAGATCCCGATTTTTGGTAGGTCGATCAATCAACGAAGGATCAGTTATGGGCGAGACTATACATTTTTTTATAGGGGAGGGAAGGCAGACGGGAAGGGAGCGAGACCAAGCCAGACAGAGAGTCAGCCCTTAATGGGCAATGATAGGCAGACCAAAGATTGCACATCGCAGTCTAAGCGTGCTTGCTTTGCGCACCGGCACAGCAGAATGAGAATCCGCTGGCTCTGTTTATGGCTCTTGGCTCACTTCCTTGAGAAGGGCTTTCTGTAACTAAGAAATTCGAATTGTTGACCCATATGATCTCAGGCTCATTTCGAGGATGAAACTGACAATTTCACACTTAGAGATTGAGCTCGTCAGTGATCTTTTCCATGGTGTCTAGAGAAACCAGCTTTGAACATGACATTCGTACCCAAGGAAAGTTTTGGCAGGCTTTATCCCACTCGAACGGGACTCCCTTCTTCATCAACCGGGAGAAGGGCAGGCATCTGCCAGATAAGTTTGATATGAACGAACCGTTGGATGTAAGCCAATCTTCCTTGGAGTTATTTAAGCTCCTTTAGGTTTCTTGGAGGCGGCATTTCCTGAATCGCCCTGATCTTTTGCGGATCGATTTCAATCCCTCGGTGGCGGACAAAAAATAGGAATTTGCCAGATGTCAGCCCTCAGTCTCTTATCCATTGATGTCTTCGTCCACTAGCAGGTTTTTTCGGAAAACTCTATCTATTCTGGTGTGGATGGCAGGCCTATATTTCTTGGTTTCAATAGGACTCCTTACGAGCCTTGTTTCTATCTACTATTAGATAACTATAATCAAGTTATTAATGACTGGACGAAACCAAGAAATAACCCCTTACGTGCGAAATTGGCCCTTTAAGATCAAACAATTTTCCATCGAATTGAGTATGACTGTATGTGTGATAGCATCTACTATACCAGGAATATCCATGAACCCAATTCTTGCAATTGCTCAGGATACCCTCTTTTAGCTTCTAGGTATATTTCTGAGTTCCAAATCCCTCTTACTAACTGGAATAAAAGAATTAGTAGATCTGTTCCGCCCAAAATGGGAATGGGCTGGGGAACTTCTAATCATGGAATCGACTCGATCATCAGATTATAAGTTCATTCCATACCGGACCAGACCAGAATAGGGTTATGTACATTCTTATTATGAGAAGGGGTCATTCGAGCGTATGTAAATAGAGACTATGTTTACATATGGATCCCTACGTCCAACCATTCTATGACGGATTAGGAAGAGGCGTAATCAGACCTGCTTTTGACATATCTATCCTATCGTTATTTGGGTACCATATTCACTTCTTTGGGCTTCTATTGAATCGAGAAATAGGTTTGATTGTACATCTTTTTGATATATATAAGGTATCCTCCGGATAATTCAAATCGAAGCAATTTGATGTCTGACTCAGGCCTATATGACCGATCGATAGAAATACTCCAACACTCCACCTTTGTCATATATTCCATATATCACATTAGATAGATATCATATTCATGGAATACGATTCACTTTCAAGATGCCTTGATGGTAGACACGCGAGACTCAAAATCTCGTGCTAAAGAGCGTGGAGGTTCGAGTCCTCTTCAAGGCATAATATTGAGAATGCTCATTGAATGAGCAATTCAATAACAGATTTCGGATCTAATCAATATTGATATACCGAGTATCTTATCTGTTGATACGAAGTATTCCGGTGATCCCCACGATCCGAGTCTGAGCTGTTGGAATTGGAATAGGTTCGGCAGCGGATCACGAAATCTTGGCGATCTTCTCTATCTAATGAATGAGTAGTCCGTTTGGAAATCGTCCGCCCCGCACCCACCCCCGAGTATATGATTCAACAGGAATCACACAAGGGTAGATTGATAGAAACCTCTGGTAAAATACCCACCAGTACCCCAACAGATAAAGTACATTACATAGTCCGTTTTAGGGATTGGCGACTTACCCATTCAGTGACTTTGGCACTGGACGTTACCAAAATGGGTACTATCGGGTCGGGTGAATTAGAGAATAGACAGACGTCTGTTGGCATTCCAGCCTTTCTTCTCCTTTCAGGGCCTATCCGAAAGAGAATCCAGTACCTCTTGGTCGTGAATATCTGAATAGGACGAACCGGCCTCCGTGGATATCTTTGCTTCGGAACAAAACAAGACGAATTAGGCTCGGTCAACTGGAATGTGTATTATCCATATGGGAGATCTTCCCATTGAGAAGATCCATCGACCTGAGACGAAGAGAAAGGTATATCTATTTTCTTTAGTAAAAAAGTGAAACCAATGATTCGTTATTGAAGCAGATAGCAACAACCATTTCATCAGACATGCGTATTTTTGATTATCCGATGGATTTACATGGTTTCATTAATGGAAATTGTTTGATGTAGTGAGTACTCTGGTTGTTCGCCGTTCAAGAATTCTTGTTTAGGCAGTTCATATCATCCATACATAGTGTTTTGATCTAAGATTTCAATTCTTCCATGTTTCAGCAGTAGCATATTGTTCCATGGAGCTAAGGTCCAAAATATGGAATAAACAAGTGTTTCCACGACTCTACCACCCGGCCAATCCTGTTCCACTTAATCCCTTCCCTTTTTCATGGCCACATATCTTTAGGGCTAAGGAATGGGAAATCTTTCTCCTGTTACATGAATCAAATGTTTCATTTCATCCGGGAAAAGCCATCTCTTTCTCAACAATGTCTTTGTCATTTGATCCAATAGCCTTCCGTTAGATAGGAAAAGATTTTATAAAAACTGATAACTCTCGGATAGAGTATTAGAACGGAAAGATCCATTAGATAATGCACTATTGGTTCTAAGCCATCTCTGGCGATGAATCAACAATTCGAAGTGCTTTTCTTGCGTATTCTTGATGAACCTGCGTTTAACTATTTTTGTAGGAGGAAAAGTTTGGGAAGTAATAAGCCCCTTTGACATCTCTTCATCTGCAAAGAATTCTCGACGTGAAAACACAGAGACAAAGGGCTGATCCTTGAATAGGAAAAAGAATGGATCCGCAGGGTCCCAAATGAATTGGCTTATTCGAAAAAAGCCTTGTTCTTTGGAAGATCTATCTCGTGTCTGGTACTGCATGGTTCCACTCTGCGAGAACTCCGAATCATTCTCTTGAAGCTCATCCTCTTTATGATAAATGATCCGCTTGCCCCGAAATGACCCTAGGGAAATCCCAATTCTTTTGGCCTTTCGATACAATCAAATAGATTGCCACAACCATATTCTAGGAGCCCAAACTATGTGATTGAATAAATCCTCCTCTATCTGTTGCGGGTCGACGGTACCTTCTTCAAACGGAGATTCGTATTTTTATTCATATAGAAATCTCTGATCAACGATAGAACAATATCCATTTTGCATCATATCTAACTGATTCCTTGGTTCGGACCGAAGAAGTAATGTCACTCGATTATTATCAAACTGACTGCAATCTTTTTCTGTCCGTGAGGATCCCACCACCTTCTACTTCTAATAGGCCATGAACTAGATCAGAATCATTCTCAACGAATCCATAAGAACCAATTTTTTTCAAGGGTTCAAACCAAAGATATGGAGCGACCGATCCGGCAGAACAACTCAAAAGATAAAGAAGTCTCGTTAATTTCTTCATGCTCGTTCCAAGTTCGAAGTACCATTTGTACAAATAAGAATCCCCTTCCTTACATGATTTCTTCTTCATATAGATAGATAGATAATTGATCTATGGGGCAATTACTTAGAAGTACATTTTGTGCAACAGCCCTTCCTATCTGATAGATAAGGATCCCATGATCCTGAACCGATCTTACCTGGGATCGCAAATCCCAAGTTTGTCTATGAAGAGCTGATCTAATTGTATTAGTTTCTAACATTTCTTTCTTCTGTGTAATAATACTAATTGATAGGGCCTCATTGATAAGTGCTACAAGATCTCGTGCATAGGAACCCATGGTTATGGACCCGAATCCGTTAGTATGGAACATTTGCTTTTACAAGTTCAATCCCCTAGTATATGAAAGAATGAAAAAGTGCTTTCTTTCGTTGTTGTGGAATAAGAAGCCTTCGTATCTTAATGCATGTATTTAATTTATTCGGAGCTATTAGAGCGGGATCCACTTTTTTGGGAATATGAGTCGAAGCAATAACAAGAATATTTCTAGTGGAACATCTTTCACAATCCCTGGAGAGATAGTTCTCTAATAGACCGAGGTATAAGTAATTCGACTCATTCACATACAGATCATGAATGTTTGGAATCCATATTATGCAAGGAGACATTGCTGCGGAATCCAACCTCCTGCCAACAAGGAAGGAGTTGATCGGGTTCAGTAGCCCTACAAAAAGGTAGGTAGGCGGGCTTTGTTAATGCCTTACTTACACCTTCCGAAGAGGTATAAGCCCTACTAAAAAGTAGAGGACTAGCCTTGAGTTCCCAATAGTTATGACCTTCTCTTTTCTTTCTTTCCCGCCTCACCCGAACCATTATTGATACGATGCAGTGATTCTTGGAAGGGGAGAATTAACCTCCAGACTCTTTTTCCTTAAGCCAACTTCAGTCGAACAGGAATGCTAGCTATGGCCGGGTCGACTGCGGAGAGCCACTGAACTTCATTCTTTCCTCCGGTTTGAAACCAATCCTGTCCTTCCAGTCGAGCAAGGCCCTTATCCCGGCTTTGAAAGGCGAGGACCAGCTCATGAAAGAATCGAGGGAGAAAGAACTTGCAAAATGAAACCTCCTTCCTCAGGCTATCAAGTCCAGTTCCAAAGGCGTCAAGTGATGAAGATCACTTTCCTATATGAATTTCGCACATGACTCCTCATCATGTGTATTCCAAACCACTTTGAGAAAGTTTTCTCACCCTAATTCGGAAAGTCTTCGAAATCTGGCATCTCGCATCGATTTGTGTGATTTTTTTTTTTTTTTTAGTTTCTAGGCCAGTCATTGAGGAAGTTCCATTGCATGCATAGTCCTACTTTTTCAAAGCTCTGATCCTTTGGATAGAGAGTTTGTGGACCTCGCAAGTACCGTTGACGGATCTCTGATCCTAAGTATATCGAAGGCGAGTGTACCACTACACCCCCCTCGTGCATCAGTGTGTGCTGCTTGTTTTTTGATGTTTGCATCTTATTAGTTTAGTTTAGTCTTGTTTTCTTCTTTTCCATAGAGTGGTTGCCCGTAGTGTATGGTAGAATCCGATTAACGGATGGCTAGAGACGGAGAGAACTCCATTAGGGGTACTGCCGAATCAGTTAATAATCCCATTTGAGCTCTCCTTTACGGAACGTGGCTACCCTAGCTCTTGCTAGGACTCCGACTCTTTCTTGCTTTCTGATCTATGGAACCCTGTGGAGCACTTTTCTTGCCCTGAGACGAGCCTTGATCACCCTCTGTGAGAGGCTAGACCACGAAATCAGGGATTCTCAGCACACTCGAGGAAAGCGTAAGCTCGACCATCGATCAGATAGGATAGCGAAATACACCCTAGAGAGAGCGAGACTACTGACTTGCTCTATCCCCATTCCCAGTTTCACGGAATCCTCCTGCCGGGGAATCATCATCCTATCTGTTCCATTTGACCAACCGGGCTCTTCCCTTAACCAGTCCTCTTAATAATCGGATTGTTGAGCTACCAACGTCTGAAGTCGGAGAATCAGTCGCTTAAAAAAAAAAGGGGGTAAGGGGGAAGATAGTTGTAGTTGAGTCAGTCAAGAGAAGGGCATTGACCGAAGACTGACAATTATTTCGGCCTCCTTCTCTTCAGCGAAATGAAAGTGTCGCGATTGGAAAAATTCTTGTTGACCAGGTAACTTCCATTTCTCAGCTAAGGGGTCCCTGCCTGTGAACCATTATATTGGTTTCAAAGCTTGAATAGCTGGCTGCTTGAACGGTGATCGGCTCATAAACTCGCGGAGGAAGGGAACAACTAGTCTACCCCATTTCTTGTTCGTTTTCTAGCTATTAACACAGAAAGCCAGTCTTTATCAAACTCTTTACCATCCATTTGATCCCTGACGCCTTCCCAATAAATAGTGTACATAACGAAAGAAGTCGGCAGGCTCGGTTCCGGGGATTTTTGTTTGCCGCTTTGCACATCCCTTTGTTATTTGGTCTTTAATCACGAGAGAACCCATGAGCCTCAAACCGAGCTACATATGGGCCCGAAACCTCTCTCTCGCTGTGAACTATGCTTCCATATATAGTTAGTTCGCCTTCAAGTGAATCTAATCTGGGTCGAGCCCCATTCGTTACTACTACATTCTTTCAATCGTTTGATGTTTATATCCTTATCTTGGATCTATACTTGTTGAAATCACGAAGCCTGATGCATGAAATTACTTACTACCTTTGGCCCGTCCTTTGAACTCTGTGTTTTGCCAAAAATTGACTCTCTTTGCCCTTTATTGAGCTTGGATTCCGTTCTCCGAAAAAGTAAAAAAACTCACTAAGTACCATAACTTGATTCAGAATTAGCAAGAGCTCTATTCTCTCCTCTAATTTTAAACGGAGAAAGGAAGATTTTGTTTTCAACTGATGCAAGGAACCTTATCTATTCCGGTGAAGTGGACATGGATGAAGTCCTAATCTTGATTCCACTCTTCTCTTCTACAAGCTAGGAATTAGGGGTAGGCTAAGAGAGAGGCATTGTATTTAACCGCTAATCTCCAACTTTTGGAAAGCACTGAAACCATTCTCTTGCTTCGTGGCTCGGTCACTACCGATAAAGGATTCCTCTTTTTCTTGAGGGTATAAGGCCTTCCGGGGTTCTGACCAAGGAAGGAGATCCTGAAAAAAAAAACCAACGCTTTCTTTAAGAATCTCCTCCTCCTCGAAGATGATGGATCCCTCCTCCTTACGCAATTCATTCATTCTATTCTTGCTTCTTTTAAGGATCGTGGCATTATGAATGAACTTCGTGTTCTTGTCTCCGCCACTGAACTCTATCAGGCGCCACAACTCCTGTCGAAGCGTCGAATTTTCAGGAGAAGCCCACTTTCCGCCGAATCTTTCACATCCCCCCTATCGTAGTAAGTGGGTAAGCGGATTCGCTATTCCTTACATGAGGAAGGAATAGAATGGAGGAAGATCCGACCACTATCTTCTCTCTAACTACGCAAATACTCACCGTAGCAATTCGAGGGTTGGCTCTGTGAGCAAGCGGGTGACAGGTGAACCACATCTCTTCCAATTCCAGAGGCTTTCTCCGATCGAAGTCGGATCAAATGCAAGCCAGAGTCATCGCTTTTATTTTTGGAACTATCCGACGTTTTTGGGGGGCTGGTTGGTGATAGTTTGAAGATCGTAATCGATGCGGAAAAAAAGAGAAGCCCTTACGAGTTATCGGATGTTGAGGATAGCGCTGGTATGTTACCCATTGTGAGTGAGGATGTTCCTCACAACATTTCTTGTCCCTCTCGTCCCGCTGTTGTTCATGAACAGTCCACTGTTCCCTGTGAGACTCAATACGACACCAATGGTCAAGAAAAGAGGCAGCAAACCGAGGAATTACAGACGTATGTTATAATAGGAAATAAGGTACAGACCACTGAACAAGCTGCTCACCATCATGAATCTTTCCTTCATTCAGGTAATTCCTCTGCTCCTTCACATGATTCTCTCGTTGATCTTCCTCTTGCTTTGAGAAAGGGGAAGACTACTGCTCACCCAATTTCCCATTTCATTTCTTACGATTCTTTATCACCTTCGTAAATAGCTTTAGTTTCAGCCATTTCCAGTGCCTAAGACTCTTTCTGAGGTCCCGAATGGAGGAAAGCAGAAATGAAGGCCCTTTAAAATCCAATTCAACCTAGGAGCTTGTCACCTTCCCAAAAGGGAAGCGTACCGTACCATGTACCGCTTTTCTATATATAAGCCGGCTTTGTAGATCAGATCTCTTTCTGGGGATAGAGAATCTCTTTCCGGTAGCAGTAGCAGGTTTGAGACCGGGTGCAGGGGATAGAATTCCTTGTCTGCTTTCCTCGCGTGCCAACCCCAAAGGGGAATTTCAGAATGCCCGCCGTACTTCCTTTGACTACTCCTGAGATATGGTAGAAAAATTTGGTTATGGTGGAGAGTGGGGAGTGAAAACACCAATGCAGCAGAGAACGATCGCAAACCAAGATGAAGACAGACAGACGACCCAAACTTATCAGTTCCCATGAACAGGTAAGTTCCAACATAGGGTTCCTTGGTTGAAAACCATCAGTGGAGATGAGAGCGACCATTTTCACCTCATCATCCGAGAGTCTTCATAAGACCCTCCGCCACTTGATTGGTGAAAGTTTGAAAGACACCAACCAAGACTCACCCAGTCGAGAGATATCTTGTACTCCCGATGGATGGCACCTCTGGTATGACCAAAGGACTCCATTGGAGGTTACACCTTCCTCCAAAGAAGTGAGGTTCCAATCTCATATCATGTTGCTCGAACCATTGATCCTGTCCGGTCCTAAGCAACACAACCGAAAGTTCCGCCTCAATGGACTACGGTTCTTGCGATCCGCAGCTGGTGGGGGATGACCCCACCACGCCCGGGACCCCTTTCGGGGCCCATGACGCCCTTTTGATTTTAGTGTTGGGGTTTGGATTTATCCAAAAAATGGAAAGTCAACGGCAAGGTCGTGCCGTTGGCGCCCCACGTCGTGTTCCACAAAGGGAACCCGGGTCTGATAATGAAGACCCCTAAAATCCTACTAGTGGTTGTAAAAGATCTTCGGCGAGCATTAGCCCACATTCTACCAAAGTCTTGTGACAAGTACTGTGGCAGGCTTTCAATTGGTTGGACGCATCTACCATTGCCTGTCTCGAAGAAAAAATTCTTCACACAAGTGAGCCATCTGTCGATGACAGACTTGGGGTTTATGAACTGTAGGAAGAAAGGGAGCCCCTTCAAATACCTTTTTCTTTTGAAAGGTACTCCATTTGATGAGCAAACCCAAGCCGCAGCTGAGAAAAGAGAAGATCTCAATCTCGGCACAGAATCAGAACCAAAGATAGTGCTAATCAGTGGCACACTCAGCCCCGCAGAGAAAGAACAGATTGTGGCTATCAAAAGAGAGGACGTTGATGTCTTTGCATGGAGTTATTAGGATATGCCCGGTGACGATTGAGCCTCGTTGAACATCGTATAGTACTTTAGCAAAAAATGCAAAACCGGTAAAGTAGAAATTGAGAAGATTGCATCTGTCGGTTGCGCTACAAGTCAAAGAATAGATCGACAAGCTACGCAAAGCCAAGTTCATCAGAGTTGTTCTCTATCCACATTGGATTGCAAACATAGTGCCGCTTATGAAGAAGGATGGCCGTGTCAGAGTCTGCATCGATTTCAGAAAGCTGAACAAAGAAAGCATGCCCTCTTCTTTTCCCTTGCCACACATGGACCTTCTGGTTGACAAGACTGCAGGTCATGAGATGCTTTCCATTATGGATGGTTTCTCTGGCTACAACCAGATCAAACTCGCCGAAGAAGATCAGGAGAAGACGTCGTTCACAACACCTTGGGGGACGTACTGCTACGTAGTAATGCCTTTCGGTCTCAAACTCGGGCAAGAACTCATAAGGGCTATGACTGCAATCTATCACGATATGATGCATGACTGTATGGAGGTGTACGTCGACGATATACTTGGCAAATCCAAGACAGGAGAAGGACATCCGGAAGCTCTACAAAGGGTTCTTGAAAGATCACGAAAATCTCAGTTGAGAACCCCAATCAGTTTGTTTGGTCTTTCGTCGGGGAAGTGACTTGGTTTCATCGTCAGTAAGAGAAGAGGGATTGAAATAGACCCAGTCAAAGTCAGGGCCATATTGGAAATGCCTCCAAAAAAATAAATCAAAGAATTGAGAGGCCTCATCGGACGGTTGCAATTCATACAGCGGTTCATATCTCAACATTCCAACCGGTGTGAACCTGTCTACAAACTCTTGTTTGGAGGGGCAGAATATGTCTGGGATGATGAATACCAAGCTGCACGGAATAAAGTACTTGCTCAATCCACCTGTATTGGTCCCACCAGTACCACTTCTACTCTATCTCTCCGCAACTGGCAAGGCGAGAGGACTGGTTTTGTTTTGGCCCAGTACGACCATAGAGGAAAGAAAGAGAGGGCAATATACTATCTCAGCAAGTCACTAGTCGAATATGAAAGCAAATAACACTTACATTGAGTTTACTTGTTTAGCATTGGTATGCGCATCGCTGAAATTAAGACAAAATTTCCGTTACCATTCCGTCAGATTGTTGGCACGAATGGATCCCCTACCTCTTCGAGAAACCTGTCGTATCCGGGAGAGTAGCTCGTTGGCAGATGCTGTTGTCGGAGTTTGACATAACCTATGTCACGCAGAAAGCAAGAAAGGAGCAAGCCATTGCGGATCATCTTGCGACCCTTGCCATCTCATGAGCCTGTAAAGACTTTTTTTCCGGATTCAGAAATTTTCTATGCGGACATAGACTCCCGTTTGGACAAATTTGATGGAGCGCTCAATGAGGAAGGAAATGGAATCGGTCTTGTGTTGTTATCACCAGACTCCTGAAGGAGTGACAATACCCAAAGCTTCTCAGTTTTTCCTACCACAAACAATGTTCCCGAGTATGAAGCTTTCATCGCAGGCCAACAAGCAGCACTTCAGCTCGATGCAAGGCATCTCCAATTTCTAGGGGATTCCAAGCTGGTGAGTGATAGGTGAATGGAAGACGAAAAAGAAATGAGACCATATCAGGAGTTGGCACGAGACTTCGGTACTAGGCCTGACGTCATGTTCGGAATCTGATGACCAGATGCTCGGAAGTACAAGAGGGAGCACAGTACGCACTGATGAGCAGCCCGACTTAGACGACTAATGCCTTCTCCCAACCTCAAAAGGTTTTGAGGTTGAGCACAAGAAAAGAAAAAGCGAAAAAGAAGCAACTCCTTGAGCGCTAGGAGAGGGACCGCCAGATTGAGGATGAGGAGGGGGGGGGGGAGTATGGAAAAGGAGATAAAGGTGTGGTCATTGGAGGAGGAGGAATACGAGGCAATGAAATTGTTGTTGGTTGTATAGCAACAAAGTGAAACGCTTGATTTTTCGATATCAAGCCCAAAAAAGACATCCATGTTCGTATAGTGAAACGGGGTATGAAAGAGCTACAGCAAAGACAAGATTGACTCATATTATTCCTACTTGCTTTCCTATTCAAGATGGTTTTACAGCAGGTGTGCTGACTTGACCCGAGGAGATCCGATTGCTTGTGCTTATGTACCAGTTCCTATTGCTTGCTTTACTTTTAGTAATAGATATATTAATATTTCGATTTCTATTGGCAGGCTATTAAGCTGGAAAAGCGTCTTCAGAAAGTAATCAACATCAGCAATCAGTGTTAGGAAAGAACGATCATCCCAAGAGGCATACTATTAAGGAACTGGAAGCACTGCTCTCTCGTCCCTTCGTTGGTCCGTTTAGTCACTCGAAATCGAAAGTCACATCACGGGAAGCAAGTAAGCGTACAAGGCTTTCCGGATCCCATCGAAGAAAAAGCGCCAATCGCTGGAAATGGTATGGCCTATTTCAACACCTATCCTTCCTTTTGAAACTCTCGGAAGACCTCTCCGGTCTATAGTCATTACTAGTCCTTATGGACTGATGGCTAAAAAAAACAATAAACACCCTGCTCGTTAGAAAGCCCTAAAAAAATCAAGGAAGGCACAACAGAACGAACTCTTGTCTTCCCTGAAAATAGGGCCACAAAGAAAGCTGAACTCGAATGGGCTGCTAGCAGATTTGTTGGAGATGGCAAGTTAACACCGTGGGTAGGCTTGCCTTTCACTCGCTCTGATTTTGGCGGAACGTAAACGTTAGAGTAGAATGTTAGAGGTAAGAACATGTTTTCAAAAAGAAAAATGGAAAAGAGGATTTGCGAAGATATGCAGATTATCAGCCTTGATCTCCAGCTTGATGAGAAAGAAGACGAAGAATCGGCGAGCATCCTAGCCAAATGGGACTTGTGTCTCAATCCGATCAAAAAGAAACTGTGTGTTGACCACCGGGAAAGGAATGGATTAAGATGTTGACGGACGGTTCAATTAGCGAGCATGGGAAGGCTTGTGGAGGTTTAGCAAGAGACGACAAAGGGGATATATGCGCTCTCTCAAGCAGTTAAGAACAAGACCATACGATGATTCGAGCTCTTTTGCATCTGAACATGTATTCAAATAGCAGCTGAAAAGGAGTGCCAACACTTGTAGGGGGATTTGGATTGATTCGGATTCCCTAACGTAAGACATGGTCTACTCTCCATATCCCAAAGTCCGCAGCTAAGGAAAGCCTCTTCTTCATAAGATCAAGAAAGTACGTCGAAGATTTGAAAATCTCCCATACTTGGAGAGAAGCAAACCAACCGGCCGATTTTATGGCAATTTACTATATTGGCGGTTGGTAGTAGACATATTTGGTCTTCACATTTTCCCTTCCATTTTTCAAAGTTAGTTGAAGAGGATAGATCCGGGAAATTGTACATACGAATGGAATGTCAATCTTCATTTTTGTATATTAATACACTGGTAGGGGTCGATCAGGCTAATCCCAAAGCTGACCCCCGAACAGCTGCCGGACTGCTCTACTGACCTTCTCTCTCTTCGGACTCACTGAACCTTCTCAAAGACTCCTTTTGCACTGAGAACACAATTCATCACCCTCCTTCTCACAATCAGGCAAACCAGGTACGTTGATCGAATCTTCTTTCGCATCCAGAAGAGAGGCTGTGGGCTATCCGAGAGAGTGGTTCAGGTGACTACACTACCTGAGTCATTGATTAAGCAGGTCAGATGGGCTTAGTAGGGCTCGAACCTACAATATCACCGTTATGAGCGGTACGTTTCAACCAATTAAACTATAAGCCCAATCGGATCTCTACATGCAATTCCTTCGGGAAGAGCGGACAGAAAGAGGAGACCTTTGCTCTATCTCCTTCTTCCTCTTCCCGGGGCCCCCAGAGGGGTTCTTTGGCAAGCCCTACTAAAGAAGCTAAGTGACTTTCGTCACCCAAGTAGTGAGTTTGAGAGTGACCGGTAGGGCGAGCACTTGTACTTCTAGGCGTTGGCGACCTATAGTCTTGTTACGCAACACGGCTTCACTCGATTCAGTATTTCAATAGAACAAACAAGCCCACTAATAGCTTAGAGTTTGGCCCTTCCACTTTGGTGTAGTTGACCCTACCTATTGACTCAAGGTCAGACCTCTGACTCAAGGTTCAATTGAAGAGGGAACCCTTACGTAGTGGGATGTAGGCTGAAGTTGTTTTGGTACTTTTTCACTACGTCTTATTATTTATAAAGTAACCGGCTTTTCACCGGCAGGTCAGTAGGCCTTTGTGAAGGCGAACAAACTCAAGTTCTCAGCGGGCGCTAGCGCTATCTTGTTCGCTTTTGTCAACTGAAGTCGCGCGTAGCGCCAACTAACTGATAGCTAATAGAGCGCTCCGCCCCGTTTGAGTCTAAGCGAGCAGAGCCATTTCTTTCTACTGTCGTAAAAAGAAAAAAGAAAAGTACCAAAGGCGAAGGGCATTCTGTTGTACAGCTACTTTGGTATAGTTACAAAGGTAACCGGTAGGTTACTTTTGAATCGACAGTAGTGACGAAAGGGGGAAATAGCTCAGTTGGTTAGAGTGCTGGTCTGTCACGCCAGAAGTCGCGGGTTCGAACCCCGTTTTCCCCGCCCGATCCTCCAACTTCCTCCTGCCCGACCCATTTTGTCTTCACTGGAAGCTGTACGGTGTAGCATTCAATACAATTGTTCTTTCTTTGGTCTCCCTCCACCCCCTTCGTTTGTTGTGGGTCGCGTCTCACCGCAGGCACTTAATGAATGAGTGGAGATCTTCCCCCCTTGCGTCTTACCAAGGACTTCGTTGCCAAAAGTGGCGAAGAATCAGTCTACCATCCCACCCGGCCTCACCCGGGGGGGTGAAGGTTCCTCTCGGAGACTGCCAGTCTACAAGAAGCTGGCAGAGCTTTAGCCATTGGA